>NW_013544571.1:0-1199 GCF_000499545.2 Eimeria tenella
AAACCCTAAACCCTAAACCCTAAACCCTAAACCCTAAACCCTAAACCCTAAACCCTACTGGTAGCAAAAAGGGTGAAGGAAAATTGGCTGTCCATCTGCTGCTTGGTAAAAGCTGAAGCCACTGCTGCTGTTGCTGTTGCTGCTGCTGCTGCTGCTTCCCGTGTGCCTTCCTGCTTCCAGCTGCTGCTGCTGCTGCTGCTGCTGCTTAGCGGCACGGGTCTTGAGCTGCTGCTCATGGACCATCTGCAGCAATCTGGTGAAGACCTGAGGAACGCAAACCCCAAACCCTGAAACCTAAACCCTAAACCCTTAACCAAATGTAACATCTCAAACCCTCAGTCAAACACTAAACCCTAAACCCTCTCCTACGAACCTGCATGCGCTCATGGAGTGGCTTGAGACGCTTCAGATTGTTGCTGCTGCTGCTGCTGCTGTTGCCGCTGCTGCTGCTGCTGCTGCTGCAATCCCTTGCTGCTGCAGCGCGTGCAGCGAGAGCCTCCACAAACTTCAGCGCCTGAAAACGTGCACCGCCAACCCTAAACCCTAAACCCTAAACCCTAAACCCTAAGTCCCAAAAGAAGAGGCCTAAGCTCTAAAAGTTAAAACTCTTTCTGCTGCATCTCATGGGTTTAGGGTTTAGGGTTTAGAGCCTACCTCCTGTAGCTCTTCTGCTGCTTCCACATCTGGAGTTGGCCCCTCTAAACAACCAATCATTCTTGCTTCTGAGCTCAAACCCTAAACCCTAAACCCTAAACCCTAAACCCTAATCCCCAAACCCTAAACCCTAATCCTAAATCTCATGTCCCAAAAATTTCTGCCCTGTTCCTTAAACGGTACAACAATGCTGCTGAAGCTGTTCTCTTGGGCTTAGGGTTTAGGAATTGGGGTTTAGGGTTTAGCAATTAGGGTTTAGGGTTTAGGGTTTAACAGCACCTAGGGCTTCTGTGTGCTCCCTCCACATTTGCTGCGGGTCCTCAACGGAAGCAATAGAATTGAAAAAGGCATCTGCACACAAACCCTAAACCCTAAACCCTAAACCCTAAACCCTAAAGCCTTAACCCTACAGCGCAGCACTGACACAGTTCCTGCATTTCCTGCTGCTGCTTTAGGGTTTAGGGTTTAGGGTTTGGATGGCGTACGGAGCGAGGACTCCGGGATGAGCCAGTTTCCCTGCTGCTGCTGCGGCTGGTGCTGGTGGT
>NW_013544572.1:0-1122 GCF_000499545.2 Eimeria tenella
GCGCTGCAGCAGCAGCTGCTGCCGGCGCTGCAGCAGCAGCTGCTGCTGCGCTGTTTGGCAAACTGCTGCTGCAGCAGCAGCACATACATGCTGCAGCAGCAGCAGCAACGCAGCCCGGTGGTTTTTTCCCTAGTGGTTTTTTCCCTAGAGTCTGCGGTCTAGGGTTTATCAGTTTCCACTCTAAAATTAATCAGGGTTTAGGGTTTAGGGTTTAGGGTTTCTGATCCCCACAGAGCCTTTGGGGGGAAGAGCAACTGAAGTGTCTGTACACTCCAAAGCCCCAGTCAGTGCATCAGCAGCAGCAGCAGCAGCAGCAGTGGCAGCAGCAGCAGTGGCGGCAGCAGCAGCAGTGGAGGCAGCAGCGGGCAGCCGCGGCAGCAGCAATAGCAGCAGTAGCAGCAGCAACATCAGCAGCAGCAGCAACATCAGCAGCAGCAGCACCGCCAGCAGCAACACCAGGAGCACCAGCAACACCAGGAGCAGCAGCAACAACTGATCAGCAGTAGCAGCAGCAACGCACGCAGCAGCAGCAGCAGCACCAGCAGCAGTTGCAGCAGCAGCATTTATGGCTGGAAGTTTTAAAATTAAGGGTTTGGATGTGAGGGTTTACTTCTGCAGCCATTGGTACTTCCCATTCGAGGTTTAGGGTTTAGGGTCTAGGGTTTAGGGCTTCGGGTTTAGGGTTTAGGGTTTAGGGTTTAGACTACTGCGCCAATAAGCCTCTCAATCCTAAATCTAGAAAAGTTGCTACATTTTAAAATTAAAGCATCACTTTCAGGGTTTAGGGTTTACGGTGTAGAGTCTAGGGTTTAGGGTTTAGGGTTTAGGGTTTAGGGTCTGGGGCCCCCGGTCGAGGGTTTGGGGCTTGCGGCGAGCTAGACCCTCATCTTCTATTTCTGTATGGACCATCAATTAAAAATTAGGGTTTAGGGTTTATAATTTCTAGTGTGCAATGAAGGGGTTTAGGGTTTAGGGTTTAGGGTTTAGGGTTTGGATGCTGCCTCTCGTCCGGGGGGCCCCCCTTCGAGGGGCCCTTTGCCGCTCTGCAGCAGCAGCAGCAGCGGCAGCAGCAACAGCAGCAGCAACAGCAGCAGCAGCAGCAGCTCCTGCTGCTTCTTGCCG
>NW_013544573.1:0-9617 GCF_000499545.2 Eimeria tenella
AAGGCTTGAGGGTAAAACCCTCAAAAAAAGGGCTCAGCTGCTCCCGGGGGCCCCCCGAGGCCCCCTGCGAAACAGAGAGTACAAAAACTGTACCCTTTTTTGTTTTAACTTCTTCAGCAAAAGAAAAAAGGGACAAGTAATTCGGACACAACACTTTTGCTGCTGCTGCAGCACGGGGCCCCAGCAGCAGGGGGGCCCCCCCTGCTGCAGCATCTGACAACAGGGTACTGCCCGGCAAAGCTACCCAGGAGGCCCCCGGCAGCAGCATTCTTTGCTGTTTTCTTTTCAGCGAAATAAACCCCACAAAGCACTCCCGGGGGCCCCCCCGGGGGACCCCCGTGGGGGCCCCCAGGGCCCCCCCCAGCCTCCCGAGGGCCCCCAGGGGGCCCCCCCCTCCAGGGGCCCCCGGGGGGCTTCCCGGCGGGGGAGGCCCCCAACCCCCCGGGGCCCCCCAGCTGCGGTGTATGTACAGCTGCGTGCGCAAAGTCGCGAGGGCGTCTGCGACAGTTGTTTGGGGATTACTGAATTTGAGAAAAAGAGCTTTTCTTGAACAATGAATTATAAATATTCCTCGGCATTTGGAGTTGATTAAAACTTTAATTTGAGAGGATTTTAAAGAGACAGTTGAAGGAGAGAGGCGGCCCAAAGAAGCCTCGAAACAGGGCAAGGCGGCCTGAAGAAAAAAACCAAATACATCTATTTGCTATTTAGCTAACTACTTAATTAACAGATCAAATAAATAAATAATTAATTCAAGTAGCCGATTATCTGAATTGATTAATTACTTATTTATTGATAAGCATCGGCGAGCAAACAGAAAAACTAATCATTTCAAACAAACGAATAAATAGATAAATGAGTAGATAAATGAATAAATAAATATATAATTGATTGATTAATTAATTAGTTAGTTAGTTAATTACTTGAATAATTAATTAATTAATTAATTAATCGATTAATTAATGACTGACTTCGGACTTGAGTATATTTTTAAGGTAAAGTGCGAAGGTGAAAACGGGTTCCTCAGAATTTGCAGTTTTTGCATTTTTGGACTTTTTTGGAATTTGTTTTTCAATTTCTTTTTCATTTTCTTTTTCTTTTTCTTTTTCTGCTTCTTTGAGGGCCCAATGGAGGGCCCTGAGGGGCACTTTCAAGTCCTCAAGAGGCAAAACAAAAACTCTTTCTTGGCTTTTTGCAACAATTGCAAAAGAAGGGAAAATGGCGCTTTTGCGAATGCTGCAGCCCCGCAGCAGCAGCAGCGCGCGGTGTACGTACACCTCAGCCAGACGGTGCAGCGTGGGAGAGCTCCCCTTCCCAAGCCTTATTTCCCTCATCACACTGCCCCCGCTGCTGCTGCTGCTGCTGCTGCTGCTGCTGCTGCTGAAGTTGTACAAAACTGGCCCGTCTTCGTACGCACCCAGCGAGGGGGATATGTGTCGCCATACAGACACAGGCTTCAGCTCCAGCATCTGAATAAATAAATACACAAACAAACAAATAAATAACTAAATAAATAGATTAATTAATTAATTAATTAATTAATTAATTAATTAATTAATTAATTAATTAATTAATTAATTAATTAACAATAGATTTCTTTTTTGCTGCTGAAAGGACTATTTTTCATGTCGCCCTCGACCGAGTAGTCCCCTTATTACCATTAATAAACCAATTAATTGATTCATTAAATAATTAATCAATTAAATTAAATCAAATTAAATTAATAAAATTAAATTAATTAAATTAAATTGAATTAAAATCAACTAAATTAAAAGCTTGCTTTTATTTTTGTTTCCGGAAATTCCTCTCGAAGAATTCTTGGGACGAAATCGCCGAGATGGTTTTCGAGCCTTTTCGAATAACAAGGAGAACCCTAAACGCCAATAAATAAATAAATAAATAAATAAATAAATATTTGATAAAAGAATAGAAGAAGTGAATTAATTGGGATTTGAGAAGTGGAAAAATTTCAAAAAAAGAAAAATTGCAAAAGTATGAATGGCGGCGAAACGAAGAAAAGAAAAAAGAAAAGAATTCGTTTGGTTTAAAAACAAAATAAAACAATTAAATTAAATTAATTAAATTGAATTAATTAAATCGATTAAATTAAATTAATTAAATTAATTAAATTAAACTAAATAGTTGAAGTGTTTTACGCGGAAGCTAGTGGGCAAGTCTTCGAAAATAATTCGAATTTCGTCGAAGAGACGAAGAGACATTTGAATTTGTTTTTTTTTAATTTGGAAAAATTTATTTTTTTCTTTTCTTTCTCGAGCTTCAACTTTGAGAGAAAGCGCGAGCCAGGCGCTGCTGCAGCCGCCTGCTGCTGCTGCCGCTGCTGCTGCTGCAGCGTTCAGCAAAAACTGCTGCAGCAGCTGCTGTACAGACACCTCGCTCCCCACAGGCAAACTCACAAAGGACACAGACACCCCAAAGTCTCCTTTTCTTTTTTTCCAAATTAAAAGCACCTGCAGCAAATCAAAATAATTAATTTAATTCAATTAATTATTTTAATTTACTTAATTTAATTAATTAATTTAATTTAATTAATTAATTCAATTTAATTGAATTAAAAGATTCAATCTGTTCGTTTTGCTCGTTTTGGAATTTATTCAAATCTGTTTAATTCAATTTTTCGAATTTCCGACTTTGCTTGATTAATAATTGCAACAAATAATAAATAAATAAATAAATAAATAAATAAATAAATAAATAATAAATAACAAAAGACAAACCTTGACCTCGTGGTCTTCAAAGACAGTACCGGCAGTTGTGGATTTGAGTTCTTTCAAAAGAGAAAAAACTTTATTTATTTTTTTATTTTTTATTTTTTTAATTGCTGCTAAAGATTTTAAAAACTCTCTTGTGTAGTTAAACGGCTGCGGCACGTACGGCGGCAGCCGCCCCGCTGCTGCTGCTGCTGCTGCTGCTGCGGTGGGCGCAGCAGCGGGAGCAGCTGCAGCAGGAGCAGCAGCAGCACCAAAGCCGTATTCGTAGGGGGGCGGGAAGGGACTGCTGGGCAGCTGCTGCTGCTGCAGCTGCAGCTGCCGCAGCTGCATCTCCTGCTGCTGCTGCCGCTGCAGCTCCAGCTCCTGCTGCTGCAGCTCCCGCAGCTGCTGCTCCTGCTGCCGCAGCTGCTGCTCCTGCTGCTGCAGCTGCTGCAGCTGCCGCAGCTGCTGCTCAGCTGCATGCGCAGGGTTGTACGGCGGCGGCGGGTAATAGTTAAGGTGGCTGTGGGGCCCCACAGCTGCTGCTACTGTATAAGGGTCATATGGAGTGCCTTCTGCTGCTGCGGCTCGCAGCAGCAACAGCAGCAGCAGCAGCAGCTGCGGCAGCTGCAGTAGGAGTAGCAGGAGGCGCAGCGGCCGGCGGGGCCGTCGCTCTTGCTGCTCACACTGCCGCTGCTGCTGCTGCTGCTGTTGCTGCTGCTGTTGCTGCTGCTGCAGCTGCGAGGGGCTCCGGGGGAGCCCCTCTGCTGCTGCTGCTAGCATCGGGTGGTTTGGTGAAGTCCAAGAAGAAAAGGACAAAAGGAAAGAAATAAAGAAAAGAAGGAAAGAGAGAAATAAAAATAAAATAAAGAAACAAATAAGAGGCTTTTCCAGCGAAAATAAAGATATAATTGGAGAGACAGAGAAAGAAACGGAGAAAGAACACGCAGAATCCCTCTGCTGCAGCAGCAGCAGCAGCAAGCCGAGAGAGATCTCGGCAGCACCTGGGGATAAAACAAAACTGAAAAGACAACAAAAAGACAAAAACTCCTCTTAATAAATCAATTATTTAATCGTTTAATTATTTAATTGCTGGCTTCGAGTGTATGGACACAAGGAAGAAGCAGCGAGCTGGTCTGCAGGCTAGGGGGCTCTGCCTTCGGCAGTTTGGCCCTTGATCTTGGCCTTTTTGTTTGGTGAGTTGTCTTTATTGATTTAATTTAATTAATTTGTTTTGTTTTCACTCAAAAAGGAGCGTTTGAGACGCAAAAACCCACAAGACCGGGCCGATTGCTGCAGTCGGCAGCGGTCCTTGAGGCGGCTGTTTCTGCAGCGGGGATCTGCTGCAGCTGCTGCCTTTGACGCGGAAACAAAGCAGCAAATAATAAACTTTAATTAATTCCACTGTAATTTCATTTATTAAAACTAAAATTAAATGCAGAAGCTGCAGCAGCTCTTGCGCGGCTCGCAGCGGCTGCTGCTCTCCCCAGGTGTACGTACACCTCAAACCCAAACGCACACCGAAAACCCTCTCCAGATTCTCCCAAATATACTTATTTGAAATTTAGAATTAAAATAAGATAGAAATATTTATTTATTTTTCATTTACCCTTTTTAGCCAATTTAAAAGAAAATAAAAGGCAAAAAGATCTTCTCCCTTCCCCGCCGCTGCATCGTTCTTAGCCGAAGTCCCAAACCCTCTTCTTCTCTTTGGCCATTTTTATTCCCACCACTTGCATAGTAATTAACTCAGTAAACCCTAAACCCTAAACCCTAAGTCTTCTTTATGGCATCTAATTCCCTTTTGCTGCTATCGCCCACTATTCCTGCAGCAGCTAGCTGCTGCTGCTACTGCTGCTGCTGCTGCTGGCGGCCGCTGCTGCTGCTGCAGTTGCTGCTGCTTCTCTCTTTTAGGTTTGCGGCTGCTTCTTCTAAATAGGAAAGGGGGAAGTTGTTTGCAGAGTAATAAATAAATTAAATAAATAAACAAATAAACTGAAATAAATATATAGATAAATAAGTAATGAATAAATAAATGATAAATAAATAAGTAAATGGAAGTTTGTTTTAATTGTACAGAAAATATAAACAAAAGTGCAGCAGCAGCAGCACGAAAGTGTGCAGCAAATGCAAATGCATTAATTTGCAAATGTCTTTGAGATTTGAATTCAAATAAATCCAGTTGCGGATTATAAAAGAAGGATTGCATTTCACCCTTTAAGCGTTCTCTGTGCTGCTGCTGCCACCGCTGCTGCTGCTGGTGCTGCTGCTGCCGCTGCTGCTGCTGCTGCTGCGTCGCCTGAGCCGGCGCGGCCCCGCAGCAAGTTGGGAGTCGTCTGGAGCGCAACGAAGTAACAAAATTAAATAAATTAAATAAACTAAATGATTAAATTTAATTTATTTAATTTAATTGTTAATTGATCAATTAATTCACATCTCGTCGTCTTCGGGGGGCGGGAGGTCGTCGGCCTCGCGCTGCTTGTCCGGGGGAAACGGCAGCAGCAGCAAAAAGTTGCGGTGAAACAGCCCCGCTTTCTGCGGTTTTGCTGCTGCCTTTCTGGCCAAATGAGTGGCCTCTTTGAGGGATTCAAGAGAAGTTTCGAAGTCCAAAAGAGCAGCTTTTTGTCTTTTGTCGGAGACGAGAGCAGCAAGGTCTGCTGCAGCGTGCTGCTGCTGCAGGTAGCGCAGCTCGGCGAGGGCGTAGCCGCAGCGAAACAGCTGCTGCTGCTGCTCGTAGACTGCAGCAAGCCGCTCGAAGAACTGCAGCAGCTCCTGCTGCTGCCGGTCTGCTGCTGCTGCTGCTCCCCACTTGTCGCGCAGGTCCCGCGCGCCCAGCCGCAGGTACGCCACCAGCAGCCGGCTTGCTGCAGTCCACTTTGCTGCCAGCAGCGGCAGCTGCTGCTGCTGCTGCCGGTAAGCTTCTCCTTTCAAATTCGGATCTCCCAAAGCCACTTTCAATTTGAAAAAGTCCCCGTACCTGTACAGACACTCCGCCAGCAGCAGCGCGAACCTGTGCAGGTACTGTTCAACATCCCGCTGCTGCTCGTCCACGCTGCTCAGCTCGTTCAGCACTTCTTGCATGCCTTCCAGACTTCCTTCTGGGAAAATTTGCTTCATTTCCAGGTCTTTTGAAGTGGAGTACAAAGCCCTCAGCCGCAGCTTCAAGTCGCTTTCGTCCAGCGCCTGCACCTCCGCCACTTGCTGCTCCTCCGGCGAGAAACGCGCGCTTTCCGGCGCTCCTGCTGCTGCTGCTGCAGCAGCAGCAGCAGAAGACGCAGCAGCGGCTGTTGCTGCTGTTGGGAACGCTTCTGACAGCCGCAGACCCGAAGACGCCCCGCCCGCCCACTCTTCCGCTGCTCCGCCCGCAGCAAAACTTGAATTCGCTGCTGCCACCGCCGCCACTGCAGCAGCAGCCGCCCCCACGCGCCGGCAAACCCGCAGCATTCTCGACTTGATTGCAAATGCGAAAAAAGGGAAAGAAAGCAGACAATTCGGCGCCAAACGCTGCAGCACGTCCGGCACCCGCGATCTTCGATGCCACCTCACCGACCTTCAGCTCCCGGATCCAGGGGAAACCCACGCTAAGCATGCACTCTAAACGCAAAAATCAACAAATAAACTTCTTAATTCCGCGAGTTGCTCTTTATTTTCCCCTGAAGACAGCGTTTAATTCGAGGATCGCACTGCAGCAGCGGCGCCCGCTGCGCCCAGCCAGCTGTAGCCGCTACACAACTGTTCGCGGAGCCGCGCTCCCCCGATTCTCCCCTTAATTCTTATCAATTTGCTTCCAAATTACTTCTAATGAAAGCTTTTCAACTTCTCTTTCTCTTTTTGCACTCCAAATTCCAATTCGAGGAGCTATTGGGGAGCTTTCCGCCGCCCGCAGCTGGAGCGATCCGCCAGTCAACAGACAGTGCTCGCTCGCTGCTGCTGCTGTGTTCCCCGTTGCTTTCCTCTTTTTCCCTTCGAATTTTAATTCGAAATGCAATTTTAATTCTATCTTCAAAGTAGTTTTCCACCACCGACGCAAAATAACTCAAGATCGGCCCCGCTGTTCTTAAATTTCCCAGCTCCCTGGTGCTAAGATGCATGCAAGGGAATCCCTCAGCCATGCAAAGCAGCAGCGCTCTCTGGGAGGCACCAGGGCCCAGCTAGCTGCAGCTAGCTGTAGCTAGCCACGGCTAGCTGCAGCTAGCTGCAGCTAGCTGCGGAGCTGCAGCAGCAAGTAGCAGCACGCACCCCACAGCCTCAGGGCCTCAAACGCAGCTGCAGCAGCACTCTTCCTGCTGCTGCTGAACGGCTGCAGCAGCTTAAATTCATTAATTAGAAAATCTCCATTTCTTTTAACGTAAAATATTTGTCTTATTACGTACATTTGCCCCTAGCCACACACACTGGCAAGCAGCTGCTGCTGCTGCTGGCTTTACCTAAACCCTAAACCCTAAGCCCTAAACCCTCACCTGTACGGCTTTGCCAAACGCTTGCTGCTGCTGCTGCTGTAATTTAGGTGCCCCAGGGCCTGCTGTTTCTGCTGCTTCTAGTGCTGTTCTAGTGCTGTTGCGGATTCCATTGCAGCGTTTAATTTGCTGCTGCTGCTGCTGCTAGTACTGTTGATCCTAGTGCTGCTAGTACTGCTGCTACTGCTACTGCTAGCACGGGTGTTGTTGCTGCTTTCCTGTAACTGTTGCTGCTGCTGCTGCTCTTGCTGCTTGTAGTATTACTACTGCTGCTAGAGCTGCTGCTGTTGCTGCTCTTTGTATTTGTGCTGTTGCTCCTGCAGTGTCTAGCACCTGCTGCTGCTTGTGCCGTTAGCACCGCTGCTGCTGCTGCTGCTGCTAGTACTACAGCTGCTGCTGCTACTGCGCGTGCTCGTTATTGCTGCTGCTACTGCTGTTAGTGTCACGGCTGCTGCTGCTGTTGCTGCTGCTTCGTCGGTCCGCCGTTGCTGCTGCTACTGGCACGTGTTGCTGCGGCCGCTGCCACCGTTGGTGTTGCTGCCGCTGCTGTTATTGCTGCTGCTGCTGCTGCTGCTTAGTGCTGCTGTTGCTGCACTTTTTGAATTCTTTTGCTCTTTCTCCTCTTTATTCTTTTTAAATGCGATGTAGGAAAAAGTATAAAGAGACAAATTGGCGATGCAGCCTCTCCAGGTTAAAATTAAAAAGAATAGAAAAAGACGCACAAAATAGCAGCAGCAGCAGCAGCGGCAGCAGCAGCAGCTGCTGCTGCTGCTGCTGTTGCAGTAACAACGGCGGAAACTGCAGCAGCGGCAGCAACCAACACATTTGCGCCAGATGCTGCTGCACTCTTTACAATGCAAAAGGCCACACCTCGGCCGCTGCTGCTGCTGCAGCCGCTGCTGCTGCTGCTGCTGCTGCTGCTGCTGCAACGGGACAAAAGAGACAGCGGCCGAGACAAAGGGCCTTCTTCTTGTCTCTCCTTCAGTCCAAATGTATTGTGCGTATCTTTAACAAAAAAAACAAAAGCAAATAACTAATTAATTATTAACTAGTCTGTTACCAAATTGCTCAATTAATAATAAATAAACAAATTAATTAAACCAAACTGATTAATGACCCATCAACTAATAAACCAATCGAACCAATTACCTTCCCAATTACCTAATTAATTATTTAATCTAATTAATTAATTAAATTAAATTAAATTAAATAAATAAATAAGTAAGTAAATAAATAAATATATAAATAAATAAATAATTAAACTTACTTCTGCTGTGGGCGTCGCTACGGGGCAAATCGGACAAGATACCACAGGGCGGCTGCCCCTGCGGGTTTCTAGCCTTCCGACGCAAGCTCTGAATAAATAAATAAATAAATAAATAAATATTATTTAAATTAATTAATTAATTAGTTGATGTTAATTAGTGCTAAGTGCTGTTTTCCCTGTTAAAATTGACCCCAATATGCTTATAGTGCTCCTGCTGCTGCAGCGCCAGCCCCGCTGCCGCTGCTGCTGCTGCTGCAGCTGCTGCTGCTGCAGCAGCTGCTGTTGCAGCTGCTGCTGCAGCTGCTGCTGCTCCTTCAGCAGCAGGCAGCGTCTACGGCGACACAGGGTAAAAGTAAATACTTAAACCCTTTCATGAATATCTACATAAACTGCCCATACACAATTCCCTATACAATATTAATGTATATATATTAGATATATATTGTGCATACATATTACATATATATATATATATACTGTGTATATATAGATATACACATATAACATATATATTATATATATCTATGTATGCATATATATATATATATATATATATATGTATATATATATATATAAATATATATACCGTGCATATATATTACATATATATACTCTTCATCTATGCATACATATAGGTACATATATATATATGTATAATATTTGTATATATATACCTATAATATAAATAGGTATGTAGATATATATATATATATACCTATATATATATATATATATATATATATAGCTATATATATATACATATATATACACATACATATATATATATGCATGATGGATTAAAATATATGCATGCAAGCTGTGTGTACATACACTCGAAATAGGGAATTGTATGTGAAACAGGAAAAGCGAAAAGCATGTTTAAATGCATGCATGCATTTGGCGTGCAAAAATGCACTTAAAGAAAAATTAATTGAATATTTCCGCGACTTCCAGGCCTGCATGCAAATAAAAAGGGAATTTATTGGCATTACAATGCATGCAAAATGCATGCAAAATGCATGCAAAATGCATGCAAAATGCATGCAAAATGCGTGCAAAATGCATGCGAAAGTAAAAAATCAATTTTCCTCTTTTTGCACTAAATGCATTTGCACTCATGTTCGTGAGGTGTATGTACAGCGCTGCATACAAAGCAACAGTAACTGCATGCAATTTGTTGTTGCA
>NW_013544574.1:0-1007 GCF_000499545.2 Eimeria tenella
CCGGCTCCCCCGCCGTGGCCTACCCACAAATCCTAAGCCCTAAACCCTAGCTTGAAACTCTAAACCCTAAACCCTAAACCCTAGACGCGGAGGCTTACTAGGCAGCGCCAAGTCCCTGTGGGGCCGTCAGCTGCAGCAAACAGCAAAAGAAAAATAAAAATAAAAAAGGAAAAAGGGACAAAAGATGAAAAGGAGGCAGTTAGGGAAAACCCCCCAAACCCTAAACCCTAAACCCTAAACCCTAAACCCTAAACCCCAAACCGTGCAATCCAAGCGCCAGACGCGCCTCACCAACAACCCCTCCCCACCTTGGCGCCTTAGCGCTTAGGGTTTAGGGTTTAGGGTTTAGGGTTTACCTGCCCAGAACTGCAGCAAACCATCAGCCCCACAAGAAGCCAAAATGCCCTCAGCGTTAAATTCGCAGTGCCACGCGGGGCCCCTGTGGGCCGGCAGGCGAAAGAGCCTCTTCATTGCTGCTGCTGCTGCTGCTGCTGCTGCTGCGCTGCTGCTGCTGCTGCTGTTGGAAGGCCAGCAGCTGCAGCGTTAAGAGAAGGTGGGACGAGGCAGAAAGGAAGCCCGCCGTGCTGGCTCCATAGCCGACGAGGGTTTAGGGTTTAGGGTTTAGGGTTTGAGGTATGGGGTAAGGCTGGGGGGTCTGGCAGTCGGCCGAGGCCTGGCGGCTAGGGTTTAGGGTTTAGCCTTTAGGGTTTAGGGTTTGGGGTTTGGGTTTTTTCAACAGAGAGATAACTCTAAAAGGATAAAAGGATTTCAAAGTCTCCTTAAGTCCCTTCGGGAGCAAGTGAGCCCCAGCAGCTGAAGAGGTTTACACTCTGGGGTTTAGGGTTTGGGGTTTAGGGTTTAGGGTTTAGGATTTAGACTCTTTCGCAAAAAGCGCCTCAAGCAGCGAAAAAAATTAGTTAAGAGACGAGGAAGCTGCAACACAAACTAGGCAAAACTCTGGGCCCCAGCAGCAGCAGCAGCAGCAGCAGCAGCCGCTCCAGCAGCAG
>NW_013544575.1:0-1167 GCF_000499545.2 Eimeria tenella
TGCTGCTCCCTCTGCCGCTGCTGCCGCTGCTGCTGCTGCTGCTGCTGCTGCAGCCCCCCAGCTACTTGCGGCATATTGACACCTGGAGCCCTGCGAAACCCTACGCAGCTGTCCTGAGGGAATTCCACGCAGCCAACGGGGGCCCCCGTAGGGGCCCCCTGGGGGCCCCCTCTTCAGGGAGCACGCGGGACTCTGTGAGCTTCGAGGGTTTAGGGTTTAGGGTTTAGGGTTTGGGGTTTAGGGTTTAGGGTTTGGGTTTTAGGGGCTGCTGGGCTCGAGGCACAGCGGTCAGTTGTACCTTAGGGTTCAGGGTTTAGGTTTAGGGTTTGGGGTTTAGGGTTTAGGGTTTGCTGCGTGCAGCAGGACTCTCGCGTTGTAGAAATAGAAATGGCAGACAGGGGAGGCTCTAAGGGGCCCCCGGGGGCCCCCCAGTCTGAAGGCGACAAAGAGTGTTTGAGTCGCTTCATAGAGTCCGGGTGCGTTTTGGGGCTTTGCATGCATGCATGCATGCGTGCACGCATGCATGCATGCGTTTTGGGGCTTTGCACGCATGCACGCATGCATGCGCGTTTGGGGCTTTGCATGCGTGCATGCATGCGAAGTGTGCCTCCACCTGTTTGGGGCCCTGCGTTCGTGCCTGCATGCCTGCATGCGTGCATGCGCTGTTTGCTTGCTTTTGGGGCCTTGCATGCATGCATTTTGCATGCGTTTTGCATGCGTTTTGCATGCGTTTGCGGCTGCAGATGCGCAATTTGCTTCGAAGAGTTCGGGCCTTCTGCGCTGGTTAGGGTTTTGCCTTGTGGGCACATTTTCCACAAGAGCTGTCTAGACACCTGGTTTCGCCGCAGCGCGGTGTGTACATACACCCGAAACCCTGAACCCTTTCAACACGCTGTGGGGTCTAGGGTTTAGGGTTTAGGGTTTAGGGTTTAGGGTTTGGGGCTTGGCTTGCAGGCTCTGGCGCTCAGGGGCTAGGGTTTGGGGCCTGGGGTTTGGGGTTTAGGGTTTGGCTTGCAGGGCCCAGTGCGCAGGGCCGAGGTTTAAAGCCTAGGGTTTAGGGTTTAGGGTTTAGGGTTTGGGATGCTGCGCTGTGCCTCTTTGCGCCTGCAGATGTGCCCACTTTGCATGCACGACTACAGCAGGGGGCCCCCTCCCCCCCCGCCCCCC
>NW_013544576.1:0-1030 GCF_000499545.2 Eimeria tenella
GTTTGGAGTTCACGGTTGGGGTTTAGCTTTGCAGGCGCCATGATTCAGGCAGCTGTTCCACCTGCTGCCCTTTCTCGACCAGGACAAGTTGTGGAGCTTTTGTATGGCACCGGGTTTAGGGTTTAGGGTTTAGGGTTTAGGGTTTAGGGCTCAGGGTTTAGGGCTTAGGGTTTGAGGCACGGGGTTTAGGGTTTGGGTTTGCAGGCGAAATTTGACGAAGACACTCTTCTTGCGGGCTGCGGCGATGGATGTGTACGCGTGGTGCAGCTGCACCCCAATAGACTAGCAGGTAGGGTTTAGGGTTTAGGGTTTAGGTCCACAGGCTGGGTTTTGGGGTCTGGGGCGGCAAGGATTTCATGTGACGCCTCAAGGAAAATATCGCTCGTGGGATTTGATTGTTTGATCGATTTGGAGTTAGGGCTTAGATGATACGTTTTAGGGTTTAGGGTTTAGGGTTTAGGGTTTAGGGTTTGTGATCTAGGAATTTTGGCGGGGCACGGACGGCACGACAACCCGGTGGAGCGACTGGCCCTAAACAGCGACAAAACCCTGATAGGTTTGTTTTGAGGGTTTAGGGTTTAGGGTTTAGGTTTGAAGGTTCTGCGCATCTGGTTGTGTGCACGGCAAGAGGTGAATACTGTTAAGCGCAAGATGTGAAACTTCAGTTTTGAGTTTGGTGTTCAGAGGTTTGGTACCTAGGGTTTAGGGTTCAGGGTTTAGGGTTTAGGCTTCGGTTTCTAGGGTTTAGGGTTTAGAGTTCTGTGTCTAGGGGCTAGGGCCTGGTGCCTTGGCTCTGGGCGTGGAGGCTCTATGCTGACAGCTTACCGAGTAGTTTTAAGTTTTGTTGTGTAGGATTTGGGGTTTAGGGTTTAGGGTTTACGGGGTTTAGGGTTTAGGGTTTAGGGTTTGCTGTTTGCAGCAACGGCTGCGCACGACGACCGCATCCGGATTCACGACGCGACAAAGGTGGAATTCATGAAGACCAAGGTTGTTAGGCGGCTCAAGAAAGTAAACCCTAAACCCTAAACCC
>NW_013544577.1:0-2418 GCF_000499545.2 Eimeria tenella
CGTCAGGAGCAGCAGCAGCAACAGACGCAGTCGCTGCAGCAGCAGCCAGGTCCGAATGATAGTCAGCAGCAAATTTTGCTGCTACAGCAGCAGCAGCAGCAGCACTTGGAGTTCGGTGAAAAGCAAGAGCATCAGCAGCAGCAGTACCCTCAGCAGCTCGAGCAGCACCGGCACCACCCACACAAGCAGCAGCAGCAGCACCATGCCTCTTACCCCTACCATCAGCAGCAGCAGCAACAGCAGCAACAGCAGCAGCAGCAGCAGCAGCAGAAAATCGACAAGCAGTGGCGAGATGCGCTTTGGGAAATGTTCGACGCAGAAGAGCGCCGCAGGAGGCGGCTGTTCAGACACCGTAGGGCTCCGGGCCCCGCTGCCACCCCACACCTCAGCAGCAGCAGCAGATGCAGCAGCAGCAGCAGTAGTAGCAGCAGCAGCAGAAGGGCTGGGCGGAGGAGCCGCAGCAGGAGCTCGAGTCGCGGTCACAGGCACCCGCCGCCCGTCAAGCAGCGCAGCCCTTGGTCTGTGCTGCAGCAGCAGGAGGGAGCAGCAGCAGCAGCAGCAGCAGAAGCCACGCAGCTTATCCCAGCAGCCTCACCTTCTTCTTTAGGGGCCCCCACGGGGTCCCCTGGGGGACCAGAGGGGCCTCCAGGGGGCTCCCAGGGGCCCCCAGGGGGCCCCCAGGGGCCCTCTGGGGGCTCTTGGGGGCCCGGGGCGCATGCAGATGGACCTGCTGCTGCTGATGCCTGGGGCCCCACAGGGAGCCCTTCATTGCTGCCTGCTGCTGCTGGTGACCAACTTTTGGGTGGAGAAGAGCCAGTGTCCCCGCAACAACAACAGCAGCAGCAGCAGCAGCAGCAGCAGCAGCAAGGGGAACAGGAGCTTGTCCAGCAGCAGCTGAGACGGAAGATTCAGCTTCAGCCACGCCAGCGAGACGAGCAGCAGCAGCTGCTGCAGTGTAGAAAGATAGAGCTGCAGCAGCAGCAGCAGCAGCAGACTCCAGAAGCACACGACGACGGCTTTTTGGAAGGGCAGCAGCAGCGAACGGTGCAGCTGCAGCAGCAGCGCCGGACGGTTCAGTTGCAGCAGCGGCACGAGCAGCAATACGAGCAGCAGCAGAAGCAGCAGCCGGCGTTGCAGCACCACTGGCAGCAGGAGGGCTGGGGCAGCAGCTGCCAGCGGTGGCGCAGCCTTGGGGGCGGGCAGCAGCAGCCGCAGCAGCAGCACGGCGAGGTGCAGCAGCAGCAGATGGGACGGCGCTGCATTTTAAAGGATTCTCCTTTTGTGAGGTCTTTGCCTGTCCTACGAGAAGCACGAGCCTGGGGGTGCTGCCGCAGCGCTGCAGCAGCAGCAACAGCAACAAGAGGAAGGCAGCAGCAGCAGCTCGTAGCGCTTGGGCGCAGCAGCCGCTGCTTCGAGCTGCAGCCTGTGCGGCGGCAGCAGCACTGTGTGCCTGCAGCAGCCTTGGGAAGGCGGTACCCAGGATCTTGATATTCCCCAGCAGCAGCAGCAGCAGCAGCAGCAGGAGCACTAGAGCAGCGCCGTATAGGAAGAGCAGCAGCACGTGCAGCAGCCTTCCGCAGGAGTTTTTGCTGCGAGCAGCTGCTGCGGCTGCAGAGCGCTCTGCTGCAGTGCGTTCCAGCAGGAGGCTGTGCGTCTCCGCTGTTGCTGCATCAGTGTGCTGCTGCTGCTGCTGCCGCAGATAGAGGGAGTATCTGCTACACGTAGAGCTAAAAAAGGAGAGCAGAGAAGCAGAACAGGCCTGCGAGACTGCAGCATGCTGCTGCTGCCGCGGGCGAGCCCCCTGAGGCCCCAGTGAGAGCAGCAGCAAGAGTTGCTGCTGGCCCTGGGGCAGCTGCTGCAGTGCAGGTAGGCGCTGCTGCTGCAGTGCAGTTAGGTGCTGCAGCTGCGAGTGACTAATAGTAGATTCTCAGGCGTGAAGAGCTGCAGCTGGCTCCTGCTGCTGCAGCTCGGCTCCTGCTGCTGCAGCTGCAGGCACCCCAAGACTGCTGTGGCGCTGCGTGTCAGAGCTGCGCAGCGGTATAGCAGCAGCAGCAGCGACTGCGGCTGCAGCAGAAAGTGCTGCATTCCTGCTGCGGAGGCTTAGATTTTGCTGCTGCAGCTGTAGTGCGAGAGCTAGGGGGCGGGCGAGTTGCTGGCCCGCAGCAGAAGACCCCCTGAATTGCCCAGAAGCTGCGAAGACTGCAGCAGAGCTCTCTCTGGCTCTGTCTCGGGGCTTTTCGGGAGTTTTCTGGCTCTCAGTAAAGCCAGCAGCAGCTCCCAAGCTCGCCTGTGGTTAGGGGAGCAGCAGGCGGGTCTCTCTAGGGGCTGGGGCTGGACTTAGCGCCCAAGGAGGACCCTCAGGGGGCCCCCAGAAGTGGCCAGGGGCCCCTGGGGGCCCCCGGGCCCAGGGGCTGCTGC
>NW_013544578.1:0-1667 GCF_000499545.2 Eimeria tenella
TGGATCCCCTGGTTCGGGATCTGCGTCGGGTTCAAAATCAGGGTTTAGGGTTTAGGGTTTAGGGTTTAGGGTTTGGCGCACGGCCTGCTGCTGCTGCAGCACCTCCCTCGCCTCCGCCTCGAACTCCTTTCTTGCTGCTGCTTCTTTCAAGTGTTCGTTCAGCAGCCGGTCGAGCCGCTGCAGCCGCAGCTGCAGCTCCTGCTGCTTCTGCAGCGAGTAAAACTGCCGAATGTGCGTGTTCACCTGCAGCAAACCCTAAACCCTAAACCCTAAACCCTAAACCCTAAACCCTAAACCCTGGGGCCTGGGCCTGACGCCCCTGGGCCACGGCAGCTAGTGACCTGAGCTGTCGGCCCTTCGAGGACTTCTGTCTTCAAGTCTACAAAGCTACTGGTGACGTTCACTTTAGGGTTTAGGGTTTAGGGTTTAGGGTTTAGGGTTTGAGGCTTGTCACCTCTTGCAGCTGCCGTTCTGCGACTTCGGCGAGATTCCCTTCCTGAAAAACCCCCAAACACTTCCTAAACCCTAAACCCTAAACCCTAAACTGCAGCAGCTGCAACAGCTGGGGCTGTAAGTTTCTGCAGCTCGGGAAGGACAGTTACCGCATCCATCGCCGCTAGTGTTTAGGGTTTAGGGTTTAGGGTTTAGGGTTTAGGGTTTAGGGTTTGCAGGTTGAGCCGTCCGCCTTGCTGCCCGTTGCCCAAGCTGCACGGAGCCGCGCAGGCCCAGGGCGCGGGGCGCGGGGCCTAGCGTTCAGGGTTTAGGGTTTAGGGCTCTGCGTTTAGGGTTTAGGGTTTAGGGTTTAGGGTTTACGGAGGCGTCTGCAAAACCCTTGGGGGCCAGCCGCAGTTCGCAATTCTCCGCTATTATGTCCAGCCGGGCGTGGGTCAAGTAAAGCCTGGTGTCGGCCACAGCCACTCCGCCCCCAGTAACCACCACGGGGATCTGCGCCAAACCCTAAACCCTAAACCCTAAACCCTAAACCCTAAACCCTAAAGCCTAAATTCCAACTCCTAAACCCTAAACCCTGAACCTGAATTCTAGGGCGTGGCAGCGGCCCCTGGGCCGTAGCTGCGAGTGGGGGCTCAGAGGGGACTGGGATCGCAAGGAAACGCTTGAGAGCGGAATGAGGGTTTAGGGTTTAGGGTTTAGGGTTTAGGGTTTGCCTGGTGCCTGCGGAGCTCGTCCGTGAGACGCGCAGCATTAAACTCCAAGTTCTCCAAATGCAGCCGATCCAGCAAACCCTCTGCGCGAAAGACACTGCCAAAAGGGTTTAGGGTTTAGGATTTAGGGTATAGGGTTTAGGGTTTAGGATTTAGGGTTTAGGGTTTAGGGTTTAGGGGCCGGGGTTGTCTCTAGGGTCTCGGGTTTAGGGTTTGAATTTCGGGTACCCACAAGCTCAAAGTGCTAAACTTCATTTACACTGGGGATTAGGGCTTAGGGTTTAGGGTTTAGGGGTATAGGGTTAAAGCTCTGGAGTTGGAGTTTTACCAGTAGCTTGGGGTCTGGCGCAATTAGGGTTTAGGGTTTAGGGTTTAGGGTTTCGCACCCATTTTAGCTTGAGTGTCTCTGGAAACAAAGAAGTATCCAATTCTTTCTTTCAGGGCTTTTAAGATTGCCCCCACAACTTGCTGCTGCAGCGGCTGCAGCAGCGCAGCAGCAACGGC
>NW_013544579.1:0-1679 GCF_000499545.2 Eimeria tenella
GACGTTGAGGGTGGGCCCCAAGAAGAGCCCCCAAAGAGGGGCCTCTTAGGGCCTTTGGGCCCTTTTCGGGGCCCCAATGGGGGCCCCAAAGAGGCCCCAGAGGCCCCTTAAGGGCCCCCAAGAGGGGCCCCAATGGGGGCCCCAAGAGGGGCCCCCAGAAGGGCTTGTGAAGTGGGGCCCCCCTGTGCGCGATCTCCTTAAAGGCCCCCCCACAGGGGCCCCATTGTGGGGGCCCCTCCAAGGGGCCCCCCTGAGAGGGCCCTTTAGGGTTTAGGGCCCCCTGAGGGGCCCGCCTGGGGGGCCCTTTTGGGTCATTTCCTCGCTTGCTGCAGCAGGGTACTGCAGTGTCTGTACACCTCAAATACTCTAAAAGGCGCCAGCACGGCTCTCGGCCCTTCGTGCCTTTTTGATGCTTTTTGCTGATGCAGCAGCAGCAGCAGCAGCAGCATCTGCTGCTGTTTCCCTGCCACTCAATTGCTGTACATTGCTGCTGCTTCACCCCTACTGCTGCAGCAGCTGCTCTCCGAGCTCTCGCGCCGCCGCTGCTGCTACTACTACTACTGCTGCTGCTGCTGCTGCTGCTGCTGAGCCTCCGGAAGCTAAGTAGCTAGCAGGCCTGCGTCCTCCAGCTGGCCCAAAGTGAGGTAAGCCCACATAACAACAACCCCACCCTTCGAGGGGGAGAGGCCCCCCGTGAGGGCCAGGGGGGCCCCCCTGGGGTCTGGGGCGACGCAGCGGATTGGCTGCTGGCTGTAGGGGCTCACGCTGCTGCTGCAGAGGCAGCCTGCGCACACGCAGGCACACAAGCAGCAGCAGCAGCAGCAGCAGCAGCAGCCGCAGCAGCCGCAGCAGCAGCTTCCTTGCGCTCCCGCGAGTGCCAGGTCCCCTCCAGTCGCTCCACCAGAGACCCGGCGGCAGCAGCAGCAGGAGTGTCAGCAGCAGCAGCAGCAGCACGAGTGTCAGCAGCAGCAAAAGGGAGGCAGCCCCTGGGGCCCCACCTGAAGCAGCATCCCAAAGATGAAGGGCCCCCCCCATGTGCAGGGGGCCCCCCACCCCCAGCAGCTTATCTCTCCAGAAGCTGCAGCAAAAGGGCCTCGCGGGGTTTCTTTGGTCTCCCCCGAGGGGCCCCTCGAAGGTGGAGGCCTCGCTGCGGGCCCACTCCATCAGGGCCTCTTCAGCATCTGCTGCTGCTGCTGCTGCTGCTGCTGCTACTGCTGCTGCTGGAGGTGGTGTTTGGGCGTCGGGGTCGGCAGCAGCAGCAACGCTAGGGTCTTCACAGGGGGCCTTCTTGCCAGCCGCTGCTGCTGCTGCTGCTGCTGCTGCCTCCCGGGGTGTCTCTCGTGCTGCTTCTGGCTCGCCTGCTGCTTCCTCAGCGAAAGCCGTGTTGAGGAACACACGGTAGGGCCTGCTGCTGCTGCTGCTGCTGCTGCTGCTGGTTTGGACGGCCAGCAGCTGCGGAAAGAGACAGTCAGGAAGAGCGAACAAAGGGGAAGGCCTGGGGGGCCCTTTTTGCTGCTGGCGGCTTCCCGCTGGGATCGGGTGGGGTCGGAGACGATCCCAAGACGATCCCCACACGGCCATCTGCGCCCGGTAGCTGGTGTCGTGCAGGTCCCACAGCTCGCACACGGGGTGCGACAGCAGCCCTGCAGCAGCAGCAGCAGCAGCAGCAGCAGCGGCGG
>NW_013544580.1:0-2317 GCF_000499545.2 Eimeria tenella
TCCTCCTGCCGTTTTGGTTGCTGCTGCTGCTGCAGCTGCTGCTGTCGTCGCTGCTTGTGCTGCTGCCGCCATCGCTGGGCAAGCAAAAGTAGTCCTTGAAGTTTTGCAGGAGGTCTTCTCTACTGAAAACCCTAAACCCTAAACCCTAAACCCTAAACCCTAGGGAAAAAGTACCTCGAACTTGAGGACTGCTCCTTTGTTGTTGTACACGTCGCAGTAATTCGGCGCCGAAAATATCGTAATGACCTGCACCAAAAACCCTAAAACCTAAACCCTAAACCCTAAACCCCAATCCTAAACCCTAAACCCTAGCCGAAACCCCCAAACCTCAAAGCCCAAACCCTAAACCCTAAACCTTAAACCCTAAACCCTAAACCCTAAACCCTACCGTGGGAAACCCTGTTTGAGGTTTGTTTGGTGCATCCTGTAGCCCTCGAGGTAATCCCCCGCCCCAACCCAAACCCCAAACCCTAAACCCTAAACCCTAAACCCTAAACCCTACCGTGGGAAACCCTGTTTTGAGGTTTGTCTGGTGCATCTTGTAGCCCTCGAGCTGGGCCTCGTGGGCCCTCAAAATTGACAAAAGTCCATTTCGATCTAAAAAGGAACTTGCGGCGGAGTAGGCGAAGAAAAAAGAACAGCCCCGCACGTCGTTGGGGATAAACGCGCCTGCGCAAACCCTAAACCCTAAACCCTAAACCCTAAACCCCAGGGGCCCGCAGGCGCGCAACGGCACGCTGAACTACTCGCCATGCGTGAAACCACACAACGACGAGGCTTCAACACAAACCCTAAACCCCCAAACCCCGAGGCCTGTTCGTGTCGCTGCAGCAAACCCTAAACCCTAAACCCTAAACCCTAAACCCTCAGAGCAAGGCCCCCGCTGCTGCGATCTCCCAGGGCCCTTTCCCCAGGGTTTAGGGTTTGGGGCTCCAAGCGCGTAGAGGCCCGGGGCTTCAACCCCGGGGCTCGGCGCCTCCTAGCGCCTGGGGCTTAGGGTTTAGGGTTTAGGGTTTAGGGTTTAGGGTTTAGGGTTTACCGTCGACGCTTTGCGCGAGCTGAGCGTCTGCATCTTCTTTTGCTTCGTCGAGAGGATCCGCCCAAAGCAAGTCGCAGAATAAACCTCCTCTTGGGGGTTCCTGAAATCTGTTTATGCCTCCTATTTGGCTCAGCTGCGCGCAAACCCTAAACCCTAAACCCTAAACCCTAAACCCTAAGCCCTGCAGGGCGGGGTAGCATCGAAGACCAGCGGGGGGAATACGAAGCCAAACCACTGCTGCGACATACCCCTTACGGCCCCGAAAAGTGAACCCTAAACCCTAAACCCTAAACCCTAAACCCTAAACCCTAAACCCTAAACACTCACCACCTTGAGCTCCGGGCTCAGACCCCCATGAAGTGCGAGGAACTTGCCGTTGATGACTGCCGCGAGTGGCAGCGAATCGAAGCTCTAGGGAAAAGCAACGCAAACCCTAAACCCTAAACCCTAAACCCTAAACCCTAAACCCTAGGCTCTGCAGACCCCCACCCAAAAAAGCGCAAACCCCCGAGCGTGCGGGCCGCGCGGCGGCGCGAGCGTGCAAACCCTAAAACAGGGTTTGAGGGCTCGCGCGGGCAAACCCTAAAAAAGGGTTTGGCGTCTCGCGCTTGCGAGCCGGGCGCAAACCGCAAAAAAGCGTTTGGGCGCTCGGGGGCGCAAACCCTAAAAAAGGGTTTGGGCTGACCTCCATAAAGGCGTAGTAAACCTCCATGTCGAACTTGCACTCGCACTCATCTCGGAAATTAAAAAAACATGTCATTTGTCTACACTCGTGATTTCCGCGCAGCAGCCAAACCCTAGAAGGGTGGTTTAGCTTCAAGACAAACAGCAGCAGCAAAACCTCGATTGAGAAGCTCCCCCGGTCCACGTAGTCCCCCAGAAACAAGTACCTGCGCCGCAAACCCTAAACCCTAAACCTTAAACCCTAAACCCTCGCAAACAACCGAACTGCCGACGGAAAGCGCGCACAAAGAGACGCGCTTCTTGCGCTCCAAAACTCAAACTAGGGTTTAGGGTTTAGGGTTTAGGGTTTAGGGTTTGCGTACTGGGTTGTGTCGGGGTCTCCGCCAACATCTAAGAGTTTCAGCAAGTCATAGTACTGGCCATGAATGTCCCCAACCACTGCAGCACACAAACCCTAAACCCTAAACCCTAAACCCTAAACCCTAAACCCTAGCATAAGAGCGATCCATCAGGCGGCCCGACGACCTGCCCCACTCTCGCCGCCGCGCCGCGCGCCCCCAACCCCAACCCCCAACCCCCAACCCCCAAACCCTA
>NW_013544581.1:0-1421 GCF_000499545.2 Eimeria tenella
CGCTGCTGCTACTTTAGCAGCAGCAGCAACAGCAGCAGCCGCAGCAGCAGTTTTGCTGCACTTGTGTTTTGGGGTTTTGCTGCGCAGGGAAAGTCCGGCTGTGGCGGCTTCTGCCTTCTTGGTGGTTCAGCGTGGGGTGTATAGACACCGGAAGCAGAGTGACCCTTGTGAAGTTCCTCACTTGTGGCTTTCCTGCAGCAGCAACAGCAAAAACAGCAGCAACAGCAAAAGCAGCAGCAGCAGCACGCTCATTTGGAGCAGCAGCAGCAGACGCAGCGGGCGCGGACAGCTGTGCAGCAGCAGCAGCCGCCGCTGCAAGTGCAGCTGCTGCTGCAGCAGCAAGGGAACGGGAGGAAGCAGAAACAGCAGCAGCAGCGGAAGAGCTGCTGCTGGTTTGCTGCGACAGAGACCTTCGGGTTTACTCGCTGCAGCAAATACTCACAAGTGCAGCAGCAAATCCGGGGGGCCTCCTTTCCGTGGCGCCGCTGCAGGCGTACCCATGGGGCCCCGTCTTCTTCCCGCATGCAATAGACATTGCTGAGGTGCGGCTTTGTGCTGCTGCTGCTGCTGCTGTTACTGCTGCAGCTTCTGCTGCTGTTACTGCTGCTGCTACTGCTGCTGGGGCAGCGCTCAGAGCTGCCATTTTGGGCGCCGGCGGCTCTGCTGGTTTTCTGCAGCTGTCGCCCTTGTTGCTGTTCCTGCTGCAGCTCTCGCTGCTGCTGTTGCTGCTGCAGGAACAGCAGCAACAAGAGCAGCAGCATTCTTGGGGCTGCTTCCTTGTGTATCTGTTGCTTGCGGCGCCTTCTTGTCTCTTTCCGGATTTGGTTGTTTCCTGCTAGCTCCTTGGGCACCTCTCTGTCCCTGGATTTCCTTGCTGCTTCTGCTGCTGCTGCTGCTGCTGCTGCTGCTGAGCTGCTGCGCTGGGGGCAGCCAGGAAGCGTGTCTGTGGGCTGGGGTGTACGTACAGGGCAACTGTGGGGCCCCCTGGGGTCACCTGGTGGCTTTGGGCCTCGACGAAGATTCCTCTGCAGAAGAAAGTAGTGATGAAGAAATGGGGGGCCCCCATTTCTCGGGGGGCCCCCCTCGAAGGGAGGGGGCCCCCCGGCGAGAGGGGCCCCCGCGGCGGGAGGGGCCTCGCAGCAGCAGCTGGGGGGCGGACGCCCGGGCTGGACAGAGCCCGTTCCTGCTGCAGCAGCAGCAGCACGGCCCGCAGCAACAGCAGCAGCAACACGCGCAGCAGCAGCACAGAAGGCGCTTCAGAAAGAGAAGCAAAACCCTTTTGTTTTCTGTGCCCTCAGCAGCAGAAGTTGCCCGCCTCTTAACTGAGCAGACGCCTCAGCCCCTTCCGGTCTTTGCTGACCTTTCCGGCAAGTGCTGCTGCTGCTGCTGCTGCTGCTCCCGTTGCAGCGGCTGGGGGGGGG
>NW_013544582.1:0-1694 GCF_000499545.2 Eimeria tenella
CGACTGCCTCTGCAGCTGCAAGAGCTTCCGCGGCAGGAGCCACACCTCGGGGGGCCCCCAGCAGGGTCCCCAAGGGGGCCCCCAGGAGGGCCCCCAGGGGGGGCCCCACGGGGGGACCCAAGGGGGCGAAGGGTACCAGACCGTGGCCCTCACTGCAGGCAGAGGCAGGGGCAAGTCTGCTGCTCTCGGGCTCGCTGTTGCTGCTGCTGTCTCTCTGGGAGTCAGCAGCATTTTCATCTGCGCCCCACAAGCAGAAAATGTCCAAACCCTTTTCGAATTCGTCCAAAAGGTTAGCGCTGCAGCAGAGAGTTCCACCAGGCGCTGCGCCGCCTAGGGTTTAGGGTTTAGGGTTTAGGGTTTGAGGCTAGCTGCGCGGCAAGGCGCCGCGTGTGGGACGCGTGTGCGTCGGTGGGCTCTGGCCGCAGCTGCTGCGCCCCCTGTCTCACCGCTGCTGCTGCTGCTGCTGCTGCTGCTGCAGGGCCTGAAGGCCATGGGCCTGCGGGAGCAGGGGGACTTCCAAGTGACCCTGGAGACCGTGGGGACTGGGGGCCGGGGCCCCAAAGGCGCGGACTTGTCTGGAGCAGCAGCTTCGGGTTTATATCAGCAGCAGTCTGTGAAGGCGGTGACTCGAATTGAGGTGTACAGACACCACAGACAGCGCGTACAGTTCATTTTTCCCCACGAGCAGCAAAGCCTCATCAACGCGGACCTTCTCGTGGTGGATGAGGCGGCCTCCATACCGCTGCCGGTCATTAAAAGGCTTCTCGGCGAGTCGCAGGGTTTAGGGTTTAGGGTCTAGAGTTTGGGGATGCGCTTGGGTCTAGGGTTGGGGTTTGGAGGTGGGCGAGGGTTTGGGTCTGCGTCCAGAGCGCTCTCGGCTGCAGAAACGGAAGGGTTTGGGGCCCCAGAGCTGCTGAGCAGCTTCGCTTCCCGCCTACAGCTAGGGTTTAGGGTTTAGGGTTTAGGGTTTGGGGTTCTTCTGTTTGCACGCAGGCCCTTACATTGTATTGCTGTCTTCGACAGTAAATGGATATGAAGGCACGGGGAGATCTCTTTCTTTGAAGTTGTTGGCGGATTTGCGGCGGGGGTTGAGGGGCCCCCCCGGGAGCCACGGTGTACGTACACCCCAGCGGCAGCTGAAGGAACTTTCTCTCGAAGTCCCCATTCGCTACGCAGCAGGAGACGCAATTGAACAGTGGCTGCATTCTTTGCTTTGTTTGGACTCCACGACGGCTCCAGCTCTGGACCCTGCAGTGAGAAAGCTGTATCTTTTTGTGTATTCTTTCTCTGAAAAGTTCTGCTGCTGGGGCTTTCTTTGTCTTGGAGATCTGCTCGTTCCCCCTTCTCTTTTGCCTTTTTGTTGGTCTGTCGTTTTCGCCGCATGTTCCTAAGTGCCGTGCTTCCCAGGGTGTAAGGTTTAGGGTTTAGGGTTAAGGGTTTAGGGCTCGTGTGCTCCCTTATCCCAGTCTCTGTGCGTGTGTTTCTCTCTGGCGTTTCTCAAGCCTGCCCATGACTCTTCAGCAGCAAATGCATTCTGCCCATGCATGCTTTCATATCTTTACTCACTTAGGGGCCCCCCGGAGGGCCTTGAAGGGGCCCCCTCCCCAAATTCCACCCTGGAGAGGGTCTGCTGCACTCACCTGGGGGCCCCTCAGAGGGACTGGGGGCCCCCTCTCCAAACCTCCACTCTGGGG
>NW_013544583.1:0-1063 GCF_000499545.2 Eimeria tenella
TTATTGCGTGGGTTTCAAAATGAACGCACGGAGTTCCAGTTGTTGCGTGAACGCCGCGACATGACCTGTTGATAAGCGTGAGGCACACATGCGTCGCTCCAACACTTGTCCAGTGTTGACTGACGACGCCGGTCGGCAGTCGTTTGAAGCCCGTCTGCACGTCATATGCAACGCGCTTCAGACGCCAGCGCGTTCTGAGAGAAAATCACTGGGGCTGATAGTTCGCGACGCTTCCAGTTGAATGTGCCACAGCCAGCGCGTGGCATTAGCAAGTCATGCCCCTAATGTTTATGGCGCATGAACGGAGCAGAAGCCCCTAGCTCCAGCCTTATTCATGCTGATACGACATGGCATGGCCCTTTATTCGTGCCTTTAAGCTGCTTCTTCGCAAAAGAAAACAGGTGACGAAAACAGGTGCCATTCGAAACGTGATTAGCTGCGCAAACGCTGCACGTAGCACTAGCGCAGCTTCTTCACCGCGTGCAAACATGGCTTTGATACACGCAAAAGCTTGTTTGCGTCGATGTGTCGACGTCGGGCCCTCCAGTGCCTGGACTGTTCATAATTCGATTCTGCGGGCTAGTAAACCAAGACAACAAGGCTTACTTCCTGCATCATAGCGCATCTGCGGCAACACGCGCTGCAGGCTGACACTCCTGTTCGACGTCTCAAGTCCCACATTTGTTAGGGCACTGCTGCTGCAGCTTCAATGCCTTGCGCGAGGCACCACTGCACGACAGCAGATGACGGCACAGCACGAGCCGTACCTTCTGCGCCATGACACATTCGTCAAAGCGCGGTCTCCAGTGCGCACACCACCCTAGAAAGTCGGCTCATGCCGATGTTGCGAGGCGTGCGCCAGGTGTATGCTGGACAAGGAGCGCTGTTCCTCGGCCGCTGGTGACAACAGCCCTCAGGACTCACTTCCTGTGTCACATCACATATGCCACTCCACGGTTTCAAAATGAACGCATGGCGTTAAAGTTATTGCGTGGGTTTCAAAATGAACGCATGGCGTTAAAGTTATTGCGTGAACGCCGCGACATGACCTGTTGATAAGCGT
>NW_013544584.1:0-9368 GCF_000499545.2 Eimeria tenella
CCTCCTGCTGCTGCAGCAGCTGCTGCTGCTGCTCCTCCTCCTCCTCGCCGCTGCTACTACTACTACTGCTGCTGCTGCTGCTGCTGCTGCTGCTGCAGGTAGCCGCGCTGCCAACACGGCAGTCAGTGTGGGTGCACCAGCCATGGCGGTTTTATGACGAGGTGTCTGTACACCTGGATGCATGCGCTGCGCTGCTGCACCTCGACGTAACAGACGCAGTGCTGCGGCTGGTCTCAACGCACCCCAAGACATCCAGCAGCAGCAGCAGCAGCAGCAGCAGCAGCAGCACAATGCGTGAGAGCGGGAACAGCGTGGCTGTGGAGGTGCTGCAGCGCCTCGACATGCTGCTGCAGTACGTTGCTGGCAGCAGGTGTTTGTACACCCTGCTGCTGTCTATATTGCGGCTGCGATTTCTGCATTCTTTGCTGCCTGTGGGGCGCTTCCGAATTGCAATAAAGAAGGCAGCAGGAGGCAGCAGCAGCAGCAGCAGCAGCGCTCCAGCCATCCCCCCCAGCCCGGCCACGGCCCAGCAGCAGCAGCAGCCGCTCGACCTAGAGACAGGAGATGCTGCAGCAGGTGCTGCTGCTGCGACTGGCTGGGGCGGCGGCCTCGGCGGCCACTTCATCCCTATTGAGAGCGTAGCGCAGCAGCAGAATCAGCAGCAGCAGCAGCAGCAGGCAGCAGCACAACGCGCTGCAGTAGAAGCAGTTGCTTCGGGCCCCAGCTGCGAGGCCTCGCCGGCACCTGACGGACGCTCTCCCAGTGCAGCAGCAGCAGCAGCAGCAGAAACTCGGGGACCCCTGAGCAGCCCCTCGGCCGCTGCAGCAGGTGACGACCCCAGCAACAGCAGCAAAAGCAGCAGCAGCAGCAGCAGCAGCGAGTACTGCGGCGTGGAGTGCGAAGCCGTGTGGGGTACTGTCCGTTTGCTACTGTTTGCTCGTGCTGCTTTTCTCTTCGGCGAAGCAGAAACAGCAGACCCTCAAGCTGCGTTGGCCCAGTTTGCCCTGCATGCAGCGCAGTAAGCCTCTGCTGCTGCTGCTGCTGCGGGCTAGTGCTGCAGTCTTTGCTGCTGGGGCTGGGGCTGCAGCCTTTGCTGCTGCTGCTACCTTTGTTGTCGCTTGGGGTGCTGCTGTTGTTGCGGGTGTCCTACTGTGCCTGTCTAGGGTCTTATGATGCTGCTGCTGCTGTTGCTGCTGTTGCTGTTGTTGCAGTGTGGGACTTGACGACGAGGATTCGCCGCAGTTGCAGCAGCTGCTGTTTGCAAGGGACACCAGAGAAGAGCTCCGCAGCTGCAGGGTCAAGGTGAGCAGCGATGTTGCTGCTGCTGCTGCTGCTGCTGTTGCTGCTGCTGCTGCTCTGCTGCTTGCGAGACTGCGGGCGCTGCTATATCTGGTGCTGCTGCATGCAGCAGCAACAGTAGCAGCGCGTGGGGCGGCAAGCTGCACCTCTTCGACAAGAATGCTGACGCTACTGCTGCTGGCGCTGCTGCTGCTGCCACCGTTGCTGCTGCTGCCGCTGCTGCTGCTGATGCTGCTGCTGTTTGCAGTCCAGCGGCGACCTGCTGGACGCCTCTTTGCTGCTGCTGGCGCCCCCCGTGCTTCGCTGCTTGTCGCGGTGTCTCAGCAGCAAATTGCTGCGGCAGCCTTCGCAGCATTCTTTTTGTTCTTTGGGCGAAGATGCAGCAGCAGGTCAATTCCTGGGCCTCACGCTGCTAGGTGAGCGTTTTTGCTGCTGCTGGAGAAAGCCGTGCTGCTGCTGCTGCGCATGCTGCTGCTACTGCTGCCCATATTGCTGCAGCTGCGGCTGCTGCTGCACAGGGTGCTGCTGCAGGGACGCTGCAGCCAGTTTCTGAGTCTTTTGTTTTTTCTGGATCTTGTATTGCCTATACTGCTGTT
This sequence comes from Eimeria tenella, assembly GCF_000499545.2. NCBI lineage: Eukaryota > Apicomplexa > Conoidasida > Eucoccidiorida > Eimeriidae > Eimeria > Eimeria tenella. Next base: position 1,896 of record NW_013544584.1, read on the forward strand.
ATTCTTACTCCTGCTGCTGCTGGTGCTGCTGCTGCGCATCAGGGCTGTCCGCGCCTTACGTGGGTCTCATGAAGTTTTTGCTGGAATCCCCTCCGACTGCTGCTGCGCTAGCTGTTGGGGCCCAGCTCAGTTCGCAGCAGCAGCATCAGCAGCAGCAGCAGCAGCAGCAGCAAACGAGGAGCTATTTGAAGCCGAGCCACGCCGAAGGTAGCGGCAGCAGTAGCAGCAGGAGCAGCGGCAGCAGCAGCAGCTGCGGTAAGAGCAATCATGAGCCGCAGCAGCCCGCAGCGCAAGAACTGCATATCCCAGCAGCAGCAGCAGAACCGACATGCGCAGCAGCAGCAGCTGCTGCTATAGGAGCTCGGGACTTGAAAGGCAGTATATTTGATGAGGGCAACGAGCACGAGACCCCTTTTGCTTCCCCCGCTATACGGTCAGCAGCACCCCCCGCAGCAGCATCAGCAGCAGCCGCAGCGGGACCCGTGGGCTTCCCCCCAACCCGCCCCTTCAGGGTAGTTGCTGCTCACCCGCATGCAGACGCAGCAGCAGCTTCCGCCGCTGGTGGTGTTGCTTCTGGCACGGGAAGAAACAGCAGCAGCAGCAGCAGCACCCACAGCAGCAGCAGCCACACCAGCTATGTTCGCTCCAAGCGGTCCCTCTCAAGCAGCGAGTTGGCCCCGTTGGGACGCCCACGGAGCGGAAGCACTGGGGAGCAGCAGCACCTGCAGCAGCACCAGCACCAGCATGCGCAGCAGCAGCAGCAGCAGCGGCGGCAGCTGGCCATTCCTCTTTCGCGGGTGCTGCAGCACGTGACAGAAGGGGCTGCTGCTTCGCAAAGCTCGCGCGTCTTGGCAGTGGTTCAGGACTGCTTGAGGCATCAGCTAGCCCAGGACGGCGCAGCAGCAGCAACAACAGCAGCTGCTGCTGCTGCAGCGCCTGCAGCAGCAGGCAGCAGGGGCGTCGTCGTTGGCTATGAAGCCTCGCTGCTCACTGTTTGCTGCCCCACTTCTTTTCTTTCTGCTTATCTTCCGCCCTTTGCTGGTCACGCGTGGTCAGGTTTGCTGGCGAGTTTGCTGACGCTGTTTGCTACTGAGCCGCAGCAGCAGCAGCAACAGCAGCAGCAGCAGCAGCAGCAGCGAATTGCCGCGCTCGCCAAAGCTATCATCAAGCAGCAGGAACAGCTGCAGCAACAGGCAGTACCCCCGAGAGGATGCATGCAGCACACGCTGCGGCTGCTGGGGCGGTGCGCCCAGGCCCTTAGTGCAGCTGCTGCTGCAGCAGTAGCAACGGGAGCAGCAGCAGCAGCAGATGCGTCGGACGGCCTGCGTGGTGCGTCTCCCGCAACAGCCGCTTTCGGCGCTGCTTCCGACACGGCAGCGCCAGCAGCAGCAGAGCAAACTACCCCGCTGGCAGCAGCGGGACCAGCAGCAGCAGCAGCAGGAGCAGCAGCAGCAGCCAAAGGGAGCGGCGCAGCTCCTCTTGCTGCATGCGCTCTTTTCTGCTCAAAACTCAGAGTGGCTCTCTTGTCCGTAAACGACGAAGACGTCTGCCGCCGCCTGCTGATGGCTGCCAACACTGAGTTGCTGCTGTGCAGACTGGTTAGCCCAAACCCTAAACCCTAAACCCTAGGCTCTGATGTCTGAAGCAGAAGAATAATGCTCCGGTTAGTGAGGGTGTCTGCTGCTTCGCGCAGTGTGCATATTGAGCTGTAGCGGGAGTTTAGGGCACTGCGGCTGCTGTTTTGCTGCTGCTGCTGCTGCTGCTGCGTACGTGCAGCTCCTGCTGTGCCTGCCGGGCGACAACTGCGCGAGCGTTATGCACCGCCGGCTGCTGCAGCACCAGCTGCTGAAGACAACAGTCATGAGAGATGCCCTGACAGTATCTTCCTTGAAGCGCAAGTACAAGCAAGCTGCAATGGTGGCCAGGAGACCTGCTGCTGCTGCTGCTGCTGCTGCTGAGGCCGTCGCTGGCGCTGCTCCCGGGGCTGCCGCTGCAACGAGGCCCGCTGCGGGTACTGCGCCAGGCACGCCCGCAGTGAGCGGGCAGCAGCAGCAGCAACAGCAGCAGCAGCAGAGCGTGCAGCAGCAGCAGCAGCAGCAGCAGCAGCAAACGGGGGAAAAGAAGGCCGCCTACGCCGCGTTGACTCCTCAAGGCTTTCTTTGCCACGAAACCCTCGAGTTGGATTTCCTGCAGCTCTTTGAGAAGAAAGAAACTGTCAGACTTGCCTTCGTTCCGGTCAGCTCTGCGCGCCTACAGTCCCACCGTGCAGCTAGCTAGCTAGCTAGCCAGCTAGCTGGCCAGCCTTTGACTAGCTGTCTGGCTAGCTATCTGGCCGGCTTGCTAGCTAGTCAGCTAGTCTGCTGGGTAGCTAGCTAGCTAGCTAGCTAACCACCTGGTGTCCTTAGACGGGCCTGAAGACGGCGGCTGTACAGCTAGCTGCGCAGTTGTAGCAGTCGCTCGGCAGCTAGCTGGGCAACTAGCTGTTAAATGGCTAGCTAGGTGGCTAGCTGCCAGGTGGCTAGCTGCGTAGGCAGCTGCTCAGTGGCTAGCTGGGCAGCCAGGCATCATACCGCTAGCTAGCAGCTTGCTGCTCAGTGGCTAGCTGGGCACCTAGCTGTCTGGCAGCTAGTTGGGCGGGAAGGGTGCGGGGGTCTAGCTCAGACGGAGCAGCTAGCAAGCTACCCAGCTGTCCATCTACCTAGCTAGCTAGCCAGCTAGCTAGCTAGCCAGCTAGCTAGCTAGCCATGGGGCTGTTGGAACTCTGTTTGGTGTGTGCGCAGGGCCGGCTGGTCAGTCCGCTGCTGCTGGACGCCTCGCGGCACTTATTTGCTGTTGCTGAGTGGGCCTTTCCGTTTCCTTACTATTCGCTGCTGCTGCTGCGGGTGGGTCAGCCGCAGCTGCAGGCTGCTGCTGCAGCGCAGCCTAGGCTCTGCTGCTGCAGCGCCGCCCCTGTTTTGCTGCTGCAGCGCCTCTCTTGGTTTTGCTGCTGCAGCGCAGCCCGGGCTCTGCGCAGCTCGGGCTCTGCTGCTGCAGCGCTGCCTGGGTTCTGTGCAGCTGGCGGACCCCAAGGGGGTTTGCAGCAGCAGTGAGCGCGCATCTGCTGCTGCTGCTGTGTTCTGCTTCTGCTGCTGTTTCTGCTGCAGGAAGCAGCAACGCGCCGCCTGCTGGGCATCCCACGGGCCATCGCCGCTATCGGCAACCTCAAAAGGCAAGCTCCCTTTTGCTGCTGCTGCCAGCTGCTAATGTGGCAGTCAAGCCAGCTGCAACCCCACATTTTGCTGCTGCTGCTGCTGTTGCTTGTGCTGCTGTACTGTTCCGCTGTGCAGATTGGCAGCCGACCGCTACGCTGCTGAGGGATCTTATTCTGTGGTGGTGAGAGCAGCAGTAGCAGCAGCAGTAGCAGCAGCAGCGGAAGCTGTTGCAGCACCTTAAAGCCCTAGCCTCAGTGTCGTGTGTTCGTGCTACTGCTGCTTACATGAGGCTTTTGCTTCTAGTTTGTTTTTTTCTGCTGCAGGCAGCGGTTTTCTCTTCTGCTGCTGATAGCGCTCTGGAGCTGCTGCGCCGATCAGTTTGACTGGGGCCAGCAGCAGCAGCAGCAAGAGCTGCAGCTGTTGCTGCTGCTCGCGCTGCAACGGCAGCAGCAGCAGCAGGACAGCAGCATCGCTGCAATTTTTGTGCCTGTACAGACAGTGTTGGGGGATTGCTTGCACTAGGGTATATTTCTACTGCAGCGAAAAGAGCTGCAGCAACAACAGCACGGGTTGCTGTTGCTGAAACAACAGCAGCAGTCGCAGCTGCGACCGCAGCAAGAGTAGCAGCTGCTGTCGACGAAAAGACTGACGCTGTCTCCTGTCAATCTAAACTGTAGAGCGTGCAGCAGCAGCGGTTTCAGCAGCAGCAGCAGCGGTTTCAGCAGCAGCAGCAGCGGCTTGAGCAGCAGCCACTGCTTGCTGCTGCTCTCCTGCTGGGGCCTCAAGGCAGGTGCGACGAGTCGCCGTCGCCGCCTTTTGTTTTGCTTCGATTAGGGACGCAAATAGCTCATGTGCTGAAACCCGTGTTTCTGCTGCTGTTGCTGCTGCGGGTACTTTGCTGCTGCTGCGGCGGCTGCCGGTGCTGCAGTTGACTCCCTGCTGCTGTCGCTGCTTGGCTGCTGTGGATTTTCTGCTGCTTCTGCTGCGAGTGCTGTGCTGCTGCTGCTGCAGCTGCAGCTGCTGCTAGACGTGCCAGGCGCCGCGTAGAGCCAGCAGCAGCATGTGCATGCACTGGCGCTGCCTCTGGGTTTGCTGCACTGGGTAGATCAGCAGCAGCAGCAGCAGCGACCTTGAGCCGAGTTGCTTTCCCAGTGCCTGACTTCGGCTTTGCTTCTTTTTCCCTGACTCTTTCCTGCCTATTGGCTGCTCTTCAGTTCTTTCTGCTGCTGCTGCTGCTGCTGCTAATTCTCTAGTTCTCTGTCACCTTGGCTGCCTAAGGACATTGGCGCCTTTCTTTTTTTTGTTCGTTTTTGGGGCCCCGTAGGGGCCCCTGGGGGCCCAAAGGGGGCCCCTAAAGAAATATTTTTGGCTCCCTTTGGGGGGCCCCTTATGGGGCCTCTTGGGGCCCTTCGGGGGCTTCTAAAGGGGCCCTTTGGAGCCGTTTTGGGGGCCCCTAAAGGCACTCTTTTGGGGCCCTTTAGGTAGCCCCTCTAGGGGCCCCCTAAGGGACCCTTTGGGGGGCCCCTCTAGGGGCCCCCTAAAGGGCCCCTGCGCTGCTGCGAGCGGGGGGGCGGCTCTGGCTGGCTGCTGCTGCTTTCCCTCAGGGCTGCTGCTGCTTCTTCTCTGGGCTGCTGCTGCTTCTTCTCTGGGCTGCTGCTGCCGTATGTCAGTTTCCTGTCTCCTGTCTTTTGCATGCAAGTCAGACCCCACAGATATATTCTCTGCTGCGGGCCTCCGTGGCCCCTGCTGCCTTCAGTCTCAATAGCTTCTTTCTCCTCCCTTTTGTATTTTTACCTTTTCGTTTTCTGTTTCCTTTTTGTTTCTCTTCTTCTCGTCTTTGTCTCTGCCGCTTTCTGCTCCTTGCCATTGCAGCTGCTAGGGTGCTGCTGCTGCGCTGCAGCAGCAGTCAGTGCAGCACTCCCAGGGGGTATGCAGCCACTGCTGCTGCTGCGCTCCAGCAGCAGTCACTGCAGCAGCCTCAGAGAATCTCTAGCCTCTGCTGCTGCTGCGCTGCAGCAGCAGCAATCAGTGCAGCAACTGGGGAGGTCTCTCCACTTCCAGTGCACGAAGTTAATCTCCCTTTGCACCCAGTCAGTTCCCCGGCGGCCTCTGCTGCTGCTCCTGCTGCTGCACTGTAGCAGCAGCTAGTGCAGCAGCCTGAGGGGGTCTCTCCATTTCCAGTGCAGAAAATTAATTTCCCTTTCCATCCAGTCAGTCATTGCTCCTGCTGCTGGATGCAAACAGTGCAGGTTTTCTCTCAGCTGGTACAGATCGCTGAAGCCCAGCAGCTGCACGCACGCCCCAGCCACACTCCCGGCCCTCAGCAGCAGCAAACGCCAGATGCTCCCAGCAGCAGCAGCACCAGCAGCTGCTGCTGCTGCCGCTGGGAGAGCGCGGGCGGCGCGGCAACTCCCCATAGTCTGCTGCTGCTGCTGCTCTTCAGCAGCAGCGGAAGGAGCAGCCTAGCTACGCACCCTCTGCTGCCTGTCGCTGTCTAGCTCCTGCTCTGCCCATCTGTCTGCTGCTACTGTTGCTGCTGCTGCTGTGTTTCGGGTTTTGGGGGCACTCACAGTGGAGGTCACGAAGGGGCGAGACAGCACCCACTTGAGGGCCACGGGCGTCAAGTTCGGCTGCTCGAAGCGCCGTGCCAAGTAGAAATATTCCTTGACAGCCTTTGCAGCCATAGAGCCCCTGGCAGACAGCAGCAGCAGCAGCAACAGCAGGTGGTGTGGCTGCCCGCCCCGCTGCAACCCCAGCAGCAGCTGCTGCTGTGCAGCCCGCCCTGCTGCAGCGGCAGCAGCAGCCACTGCAGCAGCAGCAGCAAGCAGCCCCGCTGCAGCCCACCTCAATCGCCGCATGTAGGAAGGGAAGCGCAGCAGCCGGCCAGCTGTGGGGTACTCGAGCCACTCCAAATACTTCCCAGTCAACAGGCCGCCGGCCAGCGCCCCGTAGGCCACCAGCGAGACCCCTGCGCGCGCCGCCGACCGAGGGTCTAGCGTTTAGGGTTTAGGGCCCAGGGTTTAGGGTTTGCGGTCTAGGGTGTGGGATTACGGTTTGGGATTCAGGGTCTAGGGTTTACGGTTTAGGGAGCCGGGGCTGCAAGACGCAGCGGCTGTAATGTCTACAGTTTAGGGTTTCGGGGCAGACTCTGGGCTCCGGGGTGAGCGTTTTGAGGGTTTAGGGTTTATTGCCAACAGCGTGCTCGGCTGCTGCGCTGCAGCTACTGCTGCGGTGCGTGGCTGCTGCCATAAGGCCGGCAGTAGCAGCAGCAGCAGCAGCAGCAGCAGCAGCAGGCCCAGGAGTCTTGCCTGCGTTTTGAGGCCTGACGGCCTCTACAAACTGCTTCTCCACGTCATTCCGCAGCAGCAAATTGTAATGAACTTGACAAGCAGCTGGAGGAGGCAGCCCCCTCGCCTTGGCTAGCTGGCAGAAGCGCAGCAGCCCGTAGACAGTCTCGTTGCAGAGGCCCCACGCCCGAATCTGAAACGCTCACAGCCACGCCGCACCAGCTGCTGCTGCTGCTGCTGTTGCTGCTGCTGCTGCTGGCCCGGCGGGGGGCTAAAACGCCGCCTCGCGGCGTTTTGGCCGGCTGGGATCGTGCGATGCCAGGGCAGTGGGGTGCTGCTGGTGCAGCGGAGCGCATGCAGCAGCAAATGCGCATTACTTACCTTGCCGTCTCTTAGCAGCACCTCCACTGCGTCCAGCCACGCCTCCATGGACACCCGGTGGTCCTGCGTCTCTGTTGCTGCTGCAGTCTGGCAGCAAACGCATACAGCCCCGCAGCAAAGCACTCAGCACGAGCAGCAGCACACAGCCGGCAATGCAGCAAAATGACACAAACACCCTAAGAATCCCTCCAGCAGGGAGGTCCAGCAGCAAACGCTCCAAGGCTCCCGCGGGCTGCAGCGGCAGCAGCAGGCTGCTGCTACAGCGTGCTGCAGCAGCAGCTGCAGACTTCTGCTGCAGGCTGCTGGTGCAGGTTGTCAGGAGCAGCAGCTGCTGCTGCGACTCACGGGGATATCGTAGAGGACCTGGTGCGGCTCTCCTGTCTCGTGGCGCGGCACATAACGCTGCGGCCAGTGCAGCTGCAGCAAATCCACGTAAGTAGTGCCCAGGCGGCGGAGGCTGCCTTCTGCAGCTTTTATAACATCCTCTGCAGCCAGGCCCGCCGCTCCGCTGCTGCGAACGAGAAGCAGCAGCAGCAGCAGCGCAGCAGCAGCAAAAACCGTTCTCAATGAAGAGCAGGAGCGCGCGTGCCGCAGCAGCAGCAGCAACTAAGCAG
>NW_013544585.1:0-1753 GCF_000499545.2 Eimeria tenella
GCTGCTGTGGGTGGTGCTGCTGCTGCGGGTGGTGCTGCTGCTGCGGGTGGTGGTGGTGCTGCTGCTGCTGATGCTGCGGGTGGTGGTGCTGCTGCTGCTGTCGCTGCTGCTGCGGGTGGCGGTGCTTTTGCTGTTGCTTGTGCTGCTGTTCTTTCTTGCGGTGCTGCTGCTGCTGCTGCTGAGGAGGCGGCTTCCAATCGCAGCAGCAGGCAGCCGTGCTGCTGGTGCAGTTGCTGATGCCTAGCCAGAACGCTGCTGCAGCAGCAAATATGCGAGCTGCTGCTGCTGCTGCTGCGCTGGTGCAGCTGCCCAACTTCGGGCTCGCAGATAAGACGGAGCTGCAGATTACCGTAGATGCTGAACAAGGTGAGCAGCAATTTCCTCTTTTTGCTGCATGTGTGTCTTCTTTCTTTTTAATTCTTTATTTCCTTTATCTCTTTTGTCTCCTTTTGTCTTCTTCTATTTATATTTTAAATTTCATTCATTTACTCGAAAGCCACAACACGCGAGCCGCTATTCTAAAGGAGCTGAAGCCCCCGCTGCAGCAGCAGCAGCAGCAGCAGCAGCAACAGCAGCACCAGCAAAACTAGCAGCAACACCAACAGCATCACCAGAAGCATCGCCAGCAGCATCACCAGCAGCAGCAGCAGCAGCAGCAGCAAGTGCTTCGGGTGTTGTGCGCGTAGGGCTGTACGTGGGGGGCTGGGTGCCCGCGTCGGAGCTGCTGCCAGTGGGGGGCCCCCGAGAGGGGGCCCCCCATTGGCAGCAGCAGGGGGCCCCCCTTGATGTATCTGAAGGAGAAGCTCGAAGTCCAGTCCCTTTGACTTCGAGGCCCTCTTTGGATTCTTCAGTCACTTTAAGGGGCCCCCCCGCGGGGCTCCAGACCTGCATGCAAACCCTGGGGGGCCCCTCCCATGGGGGCTCCCGGGGGGCCCCCGGAACTGCCAGCCCCGAGAGGGCCCCCCATGCAGTCCGCCGCAGGGTTTCTCCTTCCCAAACCCGAGCAAAGGGACTCCACCAGAAGTACGCGCCTCGAGGGTTTAGGGTTTAGGGTTTAGGGTTTAAGGTTTAGGGTTTAGGGTTTGGGGTTTGCGCCAAAGCGCCTAGCGCGCTGCAGCAAGCAAAAGTCCAGTGGTCCACTGGTTCTAAGCCCTGTGGACTTTAATTATAGTCACTACTATAAAACTGGGAGGCCCTCCTGCCAAACACCCCCTGGGGGCCCCCTGGGGGGCCCGTGGGGGCCCCTAGAGGGCCCCTTGAGGCCCTCCTGGAGGCCCCCAGAGGGCCCCCAAGATTTACGCTGGGGGCCCCTGAGAGTCCTCTGGGGGCCCCTGAGTGCCTGCTGAGGGCCTCCTGGGGTCTGCTGAGGGCCTCCCGAGTTCCCCCTGGGGCCCCCCTGGGGGCCCCCCGGGGCCCCCGAGGGCCCCCCTGGGGCCCCCCGGGGGCACCCCGAGGCCCCAATTTGGGGGTTTTAAGGGCTTTTTGGCGCTGCGCTGCTGCTGGCAGGCTGGGCCAGGCGCTGCAGGTGAAGCAAAACATAAAACCGGCGGAGCTGCGGCGGAGGTTTATGGGGGCCTTCAATGAGGAAAGACCCGTAGAAGAGTTTTTGCAAGAAACTCCGAGAATAAGAAGACAGACCTGCGAGCACTTCTGCAAGGGCCTCATTGTGCGGGTGCAGCAGCCGCTGGTGGGGCCCTTCGCCCGCGGGGGCCCCGCAAGCCAGCAGCAGCAGCAGCAGCAGCAGCAGCAGCAG
>NW_013544586.1:0-2281 GCF_000499545.2 Eimeria tenella
AGTCTTAATGGTAACGTCGCCCGACAGTCCAGATCCTCCGCACTCTTCGACTCGTCTCCTATTGCACCCTTGACATGCAGCGATAGAGCCGCACTGCTCTACGTTAAGATGCAACCAGCTGGTGCCGGCCCCTTGCCCATTCGTTGCGTACATAATCTTTGGCATACGCCCCTTTTGCCGAAACACCGCAAGGCAGACGCCCTAGAACAGTTCTTGTGAACTGACGGGCGACCACTTGCAGCTTCACAAACACAAACACGCACACTGTAATGGGCTCTGCGATTCCCGCTTGAAACAATGATGTGCACCCACCAGGAACGCGACTGTCGCAGATACCGACCGTCCTGTAAGGTTCCTCATCGTGGAGCAAATCGAGAGCGCCAACGCATAGTTGTGGTACGTACGAGTGCGCGCATGGCGACAGAAGGCCAGTACTGCAGGACACTCTGTAGTAAGCAAGACCGCCGATAGCAGACGAACGACGAAAATGCACGAACGACGCCCTTCGGTGCGGCAGCCTCTGCAGAGCTAGCAACACGGAACAAGCTGCAGCAACCCGCTTACTTGCTGGAATGTCACCACGCGCTCAACTATAAAAAATAGATTCCTGATTGACGAGCCAGCCAATATGTTGTGGCTGCAAAGAATCATTCCAACTCAACTGGATGAAGTGCCACACTAGACAAAGCGGATGCACTTCAGCGGTGAATGCATGCTTCGGGCGACGTACAGTCTTTCAAAACGACACAGCTACCCCTCTCGTCGCAGGCATCTCACGATCGTGGCTCTCATCACCGGCAGAGAGGAAAATACAGGAGGAACAACGCTATGCTTGTCATGCCATGCAAAGAAACGCACATGCCTTGATGCACTGCGCAGACGACATCTCTGGCACCCGCCACATTCTCAAAATGCGTGCATGGAACAGGCTGGCGACAAACATAAATGCCGGGTCTCGAGGCAGTTTCATGCTGCAAAACTATACAGTGTTTCAGCAATTATAAGCGAAGCTCGTTGGCATATTCCTGTTCATCATCTATGCCAAAACACGCAAACGCGCCTTCGAAGCAAACCGGTAATCCGGCTCATCGATGTAACCCGTCCTGCCAAATTTGTGGAAATGACCGAAACACGCAACCCACTCCCTTGAAGATAAAGAATCCTTGAAAAGCGCACTCGCATTTCAATGAAATTGATGCGCAGAGTGAGGTGTGGCAGCTGGGCGTCACAGAGAAGCGGCGCTTTGGATTACTGCACCACAGCCCGGCAGGTCCGTGTATTACAAGGATTCTGTCTGTTCGCTGCTCTGCTGTGACTTGGCAAACGTCGGGCTCAATAAACGGCTGTGCGTGTCTCTAGTGGAGACGAAATTCCCAGAGTCCGCAGAAGCACGCGCAGCTGGCGGTAATCGTGCCGTCAACATATTGTCCAGGCTCGCTTTCATTGGCAAGGGGCACCCGCGTGTGCCTGGGTCCCCCACGCACCAGGCGCCCTCATAAGCGTCAAAAAGGCAAAAGCGCACCGTTGTCACGCAAAGCCACTGTGACAGCTTCACGCTACTTACGACCTGCACATGCTCGCATGGCGCGGCTATCATGAAGACAGGTGCACAACGCTGCAGCACAGAAATATGTTGTTTCTGTGAGAAAAGCAACTTGGCATCCCCTGCCTCGCCTTCAGGTCAACAAGACATTCGACGGACAACATTACTGTTGTGATGTCAGCTCAGCACCATGTGACGTTCTGCTCTCTCCACTGCTCGGCAACGGAACTTCGGAAACGCCGTCACCCTGGAGGCCAAAAAGCGGAACTGTGGCCCTCAGTGTCTCCCGCCTGGCCCAGATAAACAACAAAGTAGCTCGACCTAATCTTTAAAGAGCCAACCTGACACATGCCACATCGCTGCTCCTGCGGCCTCGTGATGCGACAAAACAGCGGCCAAGCCTCGCGCTCATATTAAGCCGCCAACAAACGGTCATCCGCTCCGCACCGCTGACAGCGGGGTCCCGAGAGCAGCGCACTACAATTTCGCTGCCAAACTCCTGCAGCTCTCCACACTTCACTTTCGCCTATGCGTGCAGCTGCAAACGTTTTAAGATGTCGTGCTTGGCCAAAGCTTGCAGCGCATTTTCGGCACTGGAAACAACCTCATCCCCAAACCAACGGACACAAGCTTCCTCGCCTTGCTACCAGGCCGTCGCCTCGTCATCCTGAAACGCACAGTCTTAATGGTAACGTCGCCCGACAGTCCAGATCCTCCGCACTCTTCGACTCGTCTCCT
>NW_013544587.1:0-1828 GCF_000499545.2 Eimeria tenella
CCACCCCGAGGGCCCCCGGGGGCCCTGGGGGCCCTTTTTCCACAGGTTTAATTCGTGTAAAGAGGGTCTTGGAGGCCCATTTGAGCCGCGATGTCTGTTTTCCATTTCATCATTTTGTCTCCTCCTTCTCTCTACACTTTGCTATTTAGGAACCAATCCCCAGCGAAATACCGCCCAGCCGGGGGCCCCTGGGGGCCCCTGGGGGGCCCTTTGGTACCCTTTGTGGCTCCTTTTGGGGCCTCTTTACGGCTGCTTCTGGCATGTGTCCATTGTTGAGAGCAAGAGCCATTGGGGCCCCCAAGGTGGGACTTTTGGGGCCTCTAGGGGCCCCCAGGGGCCCCTGCGGGCTTTTGGGGGCCCCTATGGGGCCCCTGAGGGTTCATTTTGGGTTCCGTAGGTTCATCAGGCCTCTTGGAGCCCCTCTGGGGCCTTCTGGGGCCCCTCTGGGACTCCTCTGGGGGCCCCCGGGGGCCCCAAGGGGGCCCCACAGGGGGGCCCCCTTGGAGCTCCCGTGGGGCCTCAGAGGAGGGCCCCTGTGGGGCCCCCGGGGTTCTTTGGGGGGCCCCCCTGCACTGTATTTACAGAGTGTGGGGCCTCTTTGTTTACAGAGAGGAGACTGTCCTGTAAAGTGTCTCCCTTTTGTCTTTTTTTTTGCTTTTTGTTTCTTTTTGTTTCTTTTTGTCCCTTTTTGTTTCCTTTTGTCTCCTTTTGCAAAATAAATTCTATTTTAGAGGATTGGCACTTATTAGAGTTTAATTGCGGAGTTTTTGGAACTTTTTAAATGCACTTTTAGTTGCAAAAAGTCGAAAAGACCAAAAGGACTAAAGAGCAGCAAAAGTTGGCAATTAGCATTTCTTTTTGCCATTTTGCATTTTTACTGGAAGTTATATTTTATTAATGCCACTTTATTATTTTCCATTTAAATTCCCTTTTTCTCCTCAGAAGTTATATTTTATTAATACCATTTTATTTATTTTTCATTTAAATTCCTCTTTTCATTAAAATGCTTTTCTCTTCCCTAGTCCGTTTGCATGCGCCGTCTGTACTTGTCTGGGGCTGCCTGGGGCCCCTGCTGCTGCTGCTACTGCTGCTGCTGCTGCTGTGAGCCCCTGCTGCTGCTGCTGCTTGTGGGATCCCTGCTGCTGCTGCTGCTTTTGGGGGCCCCTGTTCTGCTGCTGCTGAGTGCTGGGCCAGTTGCTGTGTTGCTGCTGTTTGTGGAGCCCCCTGCGCGTGCTGCTGTTGCTCGTAGGGCCCCCTGCTGCTGCTGCTGCTGCTTAGGGTGCCCCCTGCTGCTGCTTCTGCTGCTGCTGCTGCTCATGGGGCCTCCTGCTGCTTCTGCGTGTGGGGCGCCCGGGGCTGCAGGGGGCCCGAGGGATAGAAAGAGACAAAAGAGACTTGAGGGAGAAACTAAGGGGCCCCCTGCAAGCCCCAAACCCTCTTTGCATGCATTTGCTCTGCAGGGGCCCCCAGGTGAGGCCCCACTCGCTGGGGGCCCCCTGCATCTCTCAGGGTTTTGGGGGCCCCCAGGGGCCCCCCTATACCCTACCTCTGCGGGGCTTGACAGGGTCTTTGGGGGCCCCTTGAGGGCCCTAAGTCCCCCTTAGGGCCTCCAGGGGCCCCCCCTGAAGCTCTCCAAAGGGCCCGCTAGAGGCCCTTTTCGTGGCTCCCCTAAAGACCTTTTGTGGGGGCCCCCTGAGGTCTCTGGAATTTCCCCAAAGGGATTCTGGTGGCCCGCGATATGTGCCTTTTGTGCGGGCCCCTTGCTGCCTTGCTGCTGCAGCAGCAACGGCTGCAGCAGCATCTGCTGCTCCTGCTGCTGCTGCTGCCG
>NW_013544588.1:0-2518 GCF_000499545.2 Eimeria tenella
CCTCGGAGGCCCGTAGGGAGCCCTTTGGGGGCCCCTTGTCGGCCCCTTGGGGTCCCCAGGAAAGGGGAACCCCAGGGGGACCCCAGGGGCACTGAAAGCGTACAGGGGCCCCTTGGGGGCCCCAAGAACGCAAAAAGCTCATGGGGGCCCCCATTTGGTCTTCTGGAGCACTGAGGGCCCTTAGGGGCCCCTTGGGGCCCCCAAGGGGCCCCTCTGCGCTTTTAGGGGGGCCCACTACAAGAGGGCTTCTTCAAAGGGGCCCCTGCAGGGGCCTCTATAGGGGCCCCTGCAGGGGGGCCCCCAAAGAAGTGACCCTCTTTGAGGCCCCTGTGGGGGGCCCCTATATTTGAAGCGTTGTATTGAGGGGCCCCCTTCTCTAGGTTGCAAACCCTAAACCCTAACTCACAAACACTACGCCCTCAAGACCCTGGGGCGCAGTGTTCTTTGGCTTCTGCTTCTATTATTGGGTTTTAGGGTTTAGGGTTTACGAATAACTGCTGCAGATTGTTACATTCGCTGTTAATGGGTGGTGCTGTTGCTCAGTCACCCGCAGCTGAAGGCCCTAGGCAAATTAGGGTTTAGGGTTTAGGGTTTGTTTCTGAAGCGTTGACAAGTAAATCCTTGATCTCATAGCCTGATTTCAAGAGCACACCAGCAGCAGCTGCAGCAGCCACTGCAGCAGCAGTAGCTGCAACAACAGCGGCTGCGACAAGCAGCAACAGCATCAGAAGCTGTAGCAGCAGCATGGAGTCCATTAGCACTCACTGCAGCAGCAGCAGCTGCTGCAGCAGTAGATCCAGTGGCCAGATCTTTGGCGGCTAGCTGTGGCTAGCTGTAGCTAGCTGTGGCTAGCTAGCTGTGGCTAGCTGTGGCTATTTAATATATATATAAACCACCAAAGGGCAATGGCGGTTGTGGGGACCCCCGGAGGCCCCGTAGGGGGGCCCCTGAGGCCCAAGGGGGCCCCAGGGGACCCCTGGGGTCCCTGGGGCCCCCTGGGGTCCCCAGAGGGCCCCAGGGAGGCCCTTGAGATCCCTGGGGGCCCCCTAGAAAGCAAAAGCCCTGAGAGCCCCCACAATGGCAGCCTTAGCTATGGGGCCCCCCGGGGTTCCCCCAGGGGCCCCTAAGCTGTCCCATGAGGACCCCTGGGGGCCACTTGAGACCCATCTCCAGCCTGGGGGCCACTTGAGAGGCATCTCCAGCGTGGGGGCCCCTTGGGGCTCTTCCTGTGTACCTTGGGGGCCCCCCAAGGTCTCTGAGGGTGTCTGATGGCCATCAGGAACTACATAGGGGCCCCTAGGGGCCCCCTAGTGCCCCCGGAAGCCCCAGGGGGACCCCAGGGGCCCCCTGGGGGCCCCTTGTGGGCCCTGCGCATCCGGCCTAATTTTGGGGTTTTTGTTTGCGGTGTATGTACAGCTGGCTGGTGGCTTTATGGGTCCTTCAATAAATTTGTTTTGAGTTTTTTTATCTTCTTTGAGATGCTGAAAAGATGAAACAATGAAGTAATATTAGTTGATTACAAAGTCACGGACTAGCCAATGCGCTGCTTTGGGGTTTAGGGTTTACGGCTTAGGGTTTACGGTACACCACCGAGTGGTTAGGAGTTTAGGGTTTTGTGCGGTGGGCTCGCGGGTCAGGGTTTCAAATTGGGGCTAAGGGTTTAGGGTTTAGGGTTTAGGATTTAGAGTCAAAGGTATAGCGTGTAGAGCCTTTCGGTGTTGGACGTTTATAGTTTAGTGTTCAGAGCTTAAAGCTGAAATCCAAGCTTTAAATGTGTAGGGTTTAGGGTTTAGGGTTTAGGGTTTGGGGTTTAGCGTTTGCTGGTTTACGGTCTACGGTTGAAGGTCTAGCGCGTCGGGTTTCGCGTTCAGAGTCTAGGGTGTAGGGTTTCCGTTTTAGGTTTTACTGTTTAGAGGTATAGGGTTTAGGGTTTAGGGTTTAGGGTTTAGGTTTTAGGGCTTAGGGCCCTTGATCGATGGCCTGGGGCTGACTGGGGACTTGGGAGACCCACGGAGGTCTGGCTTCCGTGCGCGGTTCCTAAACCCTAAACCCTAAACCCTAATCTGTAAACGCTAAACCCTGAGTTAGGTTTCTTTTTCGTTTGTTTTCTTGAGTTATTTTCAAGAAGCGCTAGCTGCTGCAGCTGCGAAGCACGAGCTGCTGCTACTGCTACTTCCTAGCAGCAGCGGGGGGCCCCCGTGCTGCTGCTTCTTTGTCTTAACCCCTGAAGGTTAGGCTTTGGGGGCCCCCCTTGGAGTTTAATAGTTAAAAAGGAAGTTTTTAATACCCTAAAGTCCAGCTTTGGGGGCCCTGGGTCTTCTGCTGCTGCTGCAGCAGCCAGCGGCTCTGCTGCTGCTGCGATCTGCGCCACTGCTGCAGCTTCCTTGCTGCTACGGGCCCTTGGTGCTGCTGCTGCTGCTGCTGCTGGGTTCACCAGCAGTCGCTTCGCTGCACTTGGGAGCTGCTGCTGCTGCTGCAGCTGAGCGGCCCACCGGACAGCAGCAGCGGCGGGGGGGGG
>NW_013544589.1:0-1177 GCF_000499545.2 Eimeria tenella
CTAGGCCCCCGCACCCAGCGCGCGGCCTGCCGGCTTCGCAGCGCCGAAAGCGCAGCCGCCGCGAGTTCAGAATCGCCTGAGCAGCGATCTGGAGCCGATTGAGCAGAAACTCGCGCTAAATTTCAACAAATGTTAATATTTGTTTTATTAAAAAGAATATTTATCGAAATTTAATTCAAAAACTCCGAAAAATCCTCCAATTCAGCCCTTCAATGCAAAACCCGATCGCGCGCAGAAGCCAGCCAAAGCCCCCCTTCAACGCATGCATGCGCCACTTCATTTCTCCTTTTAATTTAGTCTCCGCAATAAAAAAATCAACTTTAAGAAAAATAGATGTTTTGATTTCCTCCAAACGGCTTCTTCGACTCAGCTTTCCGACCAAGTTCCCCGCAACACCTGAGGTGTCCGTACACCCCAGCATTCCTAACACTACTCCGCACTGCTCATCTTCCTTCAACTGTTGCCAAATTTCACCATTTTGGGTTTATTTGGTCGCGCATTTTAATTCAATTTGCGAAAATTTAATTCTTTTTAGACTTGTCCGTCAGTTTAAATGCAAATGCCCAGCAGCATCCTGGACAAACCACTGGACACTTGCAGCTTCGCAGCTTCTCCCCAGACAACTACTGGCTAGCTAGCCACCTCGTGGCTAGCTAGTGGCTAGCTATCCGGCTATTGGCCAGCTACTAGCTAGCTATTAGCTAGCTAGCTAGCTAGAGAACACACCTGCTAATTGCAACTACGGCTGCTACTGACTCGCACCAGAGTAGCGCATCTGGTGCTGCTGCTGCTGCTGCTGCTGCTGCTGGTGTAGGCAGCACCAGTGGTATCGATTGCCCCCTAACGTTATTATCACTTAATGACTAAAACGATTAGTCGATCACTGAGCAGCAGCTGCTGCTGTTGCAGCTCTTGCTGCTGCAAGCGCTGCAGCAGGCGCTTGAAACTCGAATTGCGGCGCAGCTGCTGCTGCGTTCAATGCCGCAGCACCCAGCAGCCACTGCAGCAGCAGCAGCAGCTGCTGCTGCTGCACCGCGGCAGCAAATTCCAGCTCATGAATTATACGAATTTAGGCGATCCATAGCGAGACCAGCCCTCCAGCATGCTACATCCTGCTGCTGCTGCTACTGCTGCAGCAGCAGCAGCTGCTGCGGCTCATCAGCTGGCCCGCCGGCCG
>NW_013544590.1:0-1322 GCF_000499545.2 Eimeria tenella
GCAGCAGCAGCAGCAGGTGCTGCTGCTGCTGCTGCTGCTCTTGCTGCTGCTCCAGCAGCAGGGCCCCGCTGCAGGGGGGCCCCCAAGAGACTCTCAGCAGCAGGGGGCCCCTTGCTGCGGAAAAAGATAAAAGATGGGGCCTCGGGAGAGATAGTAAGGCCATTGGGGGGCCCCGCTGCTGCTGCTGCTGCTGCTGCTGCTGCTGCTGTTGAGGGACTCAGCGAAGTGCCGCGGAGGAGCCTGGAAGGCCCTGCTGCTGCTTCTGCTGCTGCTGCTGCTGCAGGGTTCGCTGCAGCAATAAGATAAATAATTAAATTAAATAAAAAGAAACAAAAAAGAACTCCGGGCCGAAGGAATGGCCTGGTGGAGAAAATGGAGACGAAGGAGGGCCTTGACCCCATTCTGCCAAACCCTAAACCCTAAACCCTAAACCCTAGCGAGACAGCTGCGTCCGCAGCTCAAAACAATGAAACAACTCTTTTCTAAAAGATAAATAAAATTTAAATTTTGTCCATTCATTTGGAAATGGTAAAAAAGCAAAATCTGAACAACTGAACCCAGTGACCTTGCCGAGCTAACCGACGGTTTAGGGTTTAGGGTTTAGGGTTTAGGGCTTGGGGTTCAACAGTGGCTCCAACCAAGAGTGATTTATATTTTAAAAGTCAGTTTTTAAGAGATCTTGCTTTATGTCTAGGGTTTGGGGTTCAGGGTTTACGGTTTAGGGTTGAGGGTTTAGGGTTTGAGGCGTTGGCGGCTCTCGAGTGACCACTGGGTGGCCCGAGCGGCTGACTCTTCAGCAGCTTCAAGAAACCCTGAAATGCAAATAAAATAACAAATTAAGTTAAATTAAAGAAATTAAATTGAATTAAATTAATATTTTAATCTACTTTATTCAAATTTCATTTTCTCATTCACTCATTCTCCCCCAAACCACCAGCCACAAGGCCGCTCAGGAGCTCCAGGGAAACAGAAAAAGAGAACCCTTTCAAAACAATTTTAAAATCAAACAAATAATATTTAAAACCTTCTAGGGTTTAGAGTTTAGGATTTAGGGTTTAGGGTTTAGAGTTTAGGGTTTAGGGTTTAGAATGTATGATGCAAAATGACGAGGTGTACATACACCTGCAGACATCGCCCGGCGTGGCCTTTGTCAGATATTCAAAAGGGTTTTTCACTTTTAAATTGAATCTTTTTTGTTTAAATTACTTCAAATTAAATTAAATTCTTATTTTTAATTAATTTAATTAATTTAATTAAAAGAAAGGTCCTACTGGGATTTGAACCCAGGTCGGCGGATTCAGAGTCCGCAGTGCTAACCACTA
>NW_013544591.1:0-1081 GCF_000499545.2 Eimeria tenella
GCCCACTGGACTTCACCTGCGAAAGCCTTGGCTGCCCGCAGCCCTGGAGCCCCTCCGTCTTTTCATTTTCCCCGAATAAGAAACTTTCAAAAATGAAATTACTTTTTAATTCCTAATATTCCACTTTTGGAACCAGAAGCAGGCAGAAACAGACACGCCTTCCCCCCTCCAGGCCTTCTTGCAGCAGTCAAAGAGAGCTGCAGCACAAAACCCTACTCAATTCTACTCCCAAAGGCCTCTTCCTCAAGCAACTTGCAAAGCAAATGAGAGCAGCACGCTGCAGCGTGTTGCAGCAGGAGAGACAGCAGCAGCAGCAGCGGCAGCGCTGCACTGCAGCAGCAGCAGCACGCTGCTCGTGCCCGAGCGGCCGGCGGCAAGCAGCCCAGCAGCAGCAGCTGCAGAGGCACAGACCCACAGAGCCATTAGAGCACTCTTAGAAAAGAATAGGCGGGGGCCCCCCAGGGGCCCCCCAAAGCTGCTGCTGCTGCTGCCTCTTACATGCGCAGCTATCTTTTAGTTGAGCCAAGGACTTCAGTTTTGCAACATTTCAATTTAAACATAAAAGGACAAAGGGAGGTCTTTTAGCTGCGCCCACGAGGCCCGCTGCACCGCAGCGCCTGTTGCTGCTGGTGCTGCTGCTGCATCTTTGCCGTTGCTGCTGCTGCTGCAAAGAGGCAGAAGCAGCAGCAGCAGCAGCAACAGGGGCTGCACGCTGCTAAGGCGGTCCCTGCAGCTCCAGAAGGGGCCCCTAATTGGACAATTAGGTGCAGCAAAACTGCTGTTTTACTTTGCAAGGGGCCTCAGGTTTATTTTGGGTCTCAAAGCTGCTTCGGGGGCCCCTGTGTGAGACCCTTAGACTGTTAGGGAGGCCCCAAAGAAGCAGCAAAAAGCTGGAGCAGCAGCAGCAGCAAACTGGCCACTTAATTCCCCTTAAAAGGGGACAGCTGGTGGCCAAAAGGGCCTTTTCGTTTGCCTCCTTTTCTTTTATTTTTTTTCGTCTGCAGCACTTTCTTGGTGGGTGGGCAGCAGCTGCTGTGTGCTGCTGGGGGCCCCAGCAGCAGCTGCTGCTGGGGGGCCCCCG
>NW_013544592.1:0-1968 GCF_000499545.2 Eimeria tenella
CCCCCCCCCCCCCCCCCCTGCTGCTGCTGCTGCTGCTGCTGCAGCCTCGCAAGCGGGCAGGCGCTGGAGTCCGCAGGGGCGCGCCTGAGTCTAGTGCGGCTGCAGAACCTGGAAGCCCAGCAGCAGCAGCAGCTCTGCTGCAGCAGCAAAAGGTCTGGGGGCCCAGCGGCTCTTGGGGAAGCAGCTTTGGAAGTTTGCTGCGGAAAAAAGAAATTAAAACTGCAGAAGTGCAGCAGCAGCAGCAGCAGCAGCACGGCGCGACCCCAGCAGCAGCGCGGCCGCAGAGCTGCAGCGCGGGACGAGAAGCGCAGCGCGCGCAAAGCCGACAGACAAAAGGAAAAGAAGCAGCAAAAATGCTAAGTAAAATTAAAAATAATATTTGTAACGAAAAAATTCAAAAAAAGTGCCTTCGGGGAGCGCATGCGAGACAGAAACGCCAGGAGTGTCTGCTGGCTAAGCCTGCGCAGCCGCCGCCCGGGAGGCGCGGAAAGCTGGCGAGAAAGAGGGAAAATGTTTTTTTTATTTATTTTAATTTAATTTATTTATTTAAACAAACCTTCAATAACTTCGGTGGTTATTGGGTTGGGAATCTGCAGAAGAGAGGCATGGGGGCTGTGCAGGCGGGCGCTGCGGCTGCGGCGGGCGAGGCAGGCTGACTGACCATTCCGTGGAGCGGCTCGAAGGCCGCGAAAACGAGATCTCTGTTTCAAAAAAGGGAAAATAAACTCATTTTGATTTTAAATTCAAGTTTTTGCTTTTTGTTTGCAACAAAAACCTGCCGGATCCGGTTCTTGTGCACGTTCAGCAGCCGCTGCTTCTCCGCCGCGTAGTCTTCCTCGTCCAGTCGCCTCTCGGCTTCCTCGAGCTTAACAAGCGAATCTGCCCCCAGTTTTTTGCAAATAACATTTAAATTAAATAAATAGTTTGTTTAACTCGACGATTAAAAGAAAACTTCACCCAAAGAGGCCAGCGTGTCCTGCGTGTCTTCCACTGGCGCCTGCAATTCAAGTTCAAGTTTGCAGCGGCGAACTTGGATTCAGTTTCGCCGCACGTGAATTCGAATTTGAAAATCCGGAGCTCCCGTCAGCGCCGCGTTCAGGGCACTCGTGGCTCCCTAAGCATTTCGGGAAAGCCGCACAAACAAAATTAAATAAATTAAAAGTTTCGATTCAAAAAAATCCGCAAAGTTGAATTCAGTTTCGCGTCTCACGGGCCCCAGCGGCAGAAACCCCGCCTGATCGCCCGCGCGCTCGCAGCCGACAAAAGCCGGCAAACAAAAATAAATTGAAACGGCTCCGCTCCAGAAGAGCCCGCAGCTCCAATTGAACTTCATTTTGCGCAAAAACAATCCAAAACGAGAAAAAAGGCAGCAGCAAAAGTGCAAAACTGAACAGCAAAACTGGCGCCTTTGCTGCTCGCAGCCGTGCAAGTTCGCGAGCTGCGCATACACCTGAAACGCCGCAGCAGCAACTCCAGCCAGCTCTCCTCTCAACCGCAAATTACGAAAGAATTCAATTATAAACCAGCAATTTCTCGCAAATTATATCAGCAAAAGTTAATAAAGAGCCTAAGTATTCCTATCTTCTAAAAAATCCCGTCCCTCTCGCAGCTTTTGTGGCTTCGTTTCCGCTTTCCAAGCGGCTTGCTGCTGCTGCTGCAGCTTCCCGCTGCAGCTACCTCGGCGGCTGCAGCAAAGCGCCGCGCAAATTAACTGCATTTTAAAGATAAATTCGAAAACAAAAGCCTTCCTGCTTTTCTCGCGGGCTGGCTGGGCAAAAAGCTACGCAAATTATTTGCTGCTGCAAACAAAAATGAACACCAAGACACCAATGCCCCTCATTTCCACCTCTTTGGGGCTGCCTGGCCGGGCCTGGGGGCCTTTGCCCCTGCAGAGAGGCCCCGCTGCAGCACGTGCTGCGCAGCCCCGCTGCTGCTGCTGCTGCTGCTGCTGCTGCTCCGCTCCTACAA
>NW_013544593.1:0-1380 GCF_000499545.2 Eimeria tenella
GTGCGCAGCGTATGCGTGTTTGCTGGCCCTGCGCAAACCGCTGGGGCCCCTCGCGTGGGCCCCCCCGAGGGCCCTGGGTGCAGCGGCGAGCCACTTGGGGGAGCACTTGGTGAACTTGGCTTTGCGTGCGGGGGCCCCTGGCGCCCCCCAGCGCCTTTCGCAGGTCCAAACCCTTCTTTTTTACTGCTTTTTCAAACCCTTTTGAAGCCTTTCAAACCCCATCTATAGTGGTCCTTTTTAATCCCCCTCTTTTCGCTTTTTTTCCGTTTTTTGATGAGTTTTGGACAAATTTTCCGGGCTTTTTGGGCGTTTATTCCGCTATTTTCGCTCTTTTTGCCATCTTTTCCTCCTTTTTCTGAACTTTTTCCTGAACTCTTCTTGGTCTTCCTGAGACCTCTTTTTAAACTCTTTTTGTGTTTCTTTTGAACCCTTTTCCGGACTTTTTTGGTCCTTATTTTGCCAGTTCTTTCCATTTTTTTTATATTTTATTTTATCTTTTTTTCGGGCTTTGAAGACCTCTGGCAGCTTCTCTGTGTCAACTTTGGTCACTTTTTTGTCTTCTTTTTAGTTTTTTTTAGATTTGTTTTTGTCAAATTTTTTGTCTCCTCTTTTTCTCTTTTTTGTCTTCTCATTTGTCTCCTTTTTGTCTCCTCTTTGTGTCTTTTTTGTCTCCTTTTTTTCTCCTTTTTGTTTCATTTTTTTCTTTTTTGCCTCCCTTTTGTCCCTTATTTGTACCTTTTTTGTATCTTTTCGTCTCTTCAGGTCTTTTTCTGAACTTAATTTTTATTCTTTTTTCTCCTTTTGGCTTTTCAAAGGAACACTTCGACTTGTTTAGGTTCTAATATTATTAATTCTTTTCCTTTATTTCTTTTATTTCTTTTCCTTTTTATTTCTTTTTTAATTTTATGTTTTCAAAAATAATTTTTTCCCGCAGGTAATGGACGAGCTCGACAACGCCGTCAACTCCATCATTCGTCAAATCTCATATGACAGATTCGAGGCAATCACAAACCTTAAACCCTAAACCCTAAACCCTAAACCCTTAATCCTAAACCCTAAACCCTAAAACCTTCGTTGTAGGCCCTAGGCCTTGGGCTGCGAGCAGAAGCAGGGACCAGGAGAGACCGCAGAGCTGCTGGGGAGAAGGCACAGAAAGCTGCATGCAAAATAAACCCTAAACCCCAAACCCTAAACCCCAAATCCTAAACCCTAAACTCTGAACCCTTTTTTTGTAGCTGTTCTTTACAGGAGCTGGTTCATGAGGCGCGGCAAGAAGGTTTGCTGTTTCCCGACCAAATTGAGCAGCTCTGGCTACAGGCGACGCAGTGAGGAGCTGCTGCTGCCACCGCTGCTGCTGCTGCTGCTGCTGCTTCTGCTGCT
>NW_013544594.1:0-1211 GCF_000499545.2 Eimeria tenella
TTTTCCCCCCCACCCGCAGCAGCAGCAGCAGCAGCAGCAATGGCGGTAGAAGCGTAGCAGCCAAGGCATCTTCGATACCAAACAAGGTAGACCGAAGCCAGAAACCGACGGCAGCAGCAGCAGCAGCAGGTCAGAACGCCAGTAGCAACTTAGAGGGGTCCCAGCCCACTCCCCGCAACACTGCCCCACGGGGGGCCCCCTAGCCCCTTGGGGCCCACAGGGGCCCCCCAGGCCCTGCAGCACCCCTTAGGGGCCCTTGGGGTCCCCTAGGTCCTTCAGTGCCCCTCACAGGCTCAGGGGGGCCCCCCAGGCGTTGCAGCAGGCCTTAGAGGCCCAGGGGGGGCCCCCCAGGCCCTTCAGTGCCTCTTGGGGGTTCAGGGGGGCCCCTCACACCCTGCAGCAAGCTAGGGGGCCCCACAGCAGGCGCAAAGGGCCCCACAGTGCCACCTGCAGCCCCAAGGGGCCCCGTGTGGCCCCCTAGCCAGAATTGAGGGTTTGGCTGGCCCCTCCAGCCGCTGGCAAGGCCCCCCCAAGGGGCCCCCAGAGTTTCCCCAAAAGGGGCCCCCAAATGGGCCCCATTGGGCCCTCTAGGGGCCCTTAGAGGGGCCCCCATCGGGCCCTCTAGGGGCCCCTAAAGGGGCCCCTTTAGAGGCCCCCAGAGGGCCCAAAGGTGCCGCAGAGGCCAACAATTTAGGGCCATTTGATTGCAATCTTTTGCTTCTGCATTAAGCTACTTTGTCCCTCAGGTGTACATACAGCTGCAGCCCAGGTGTATGTACACCTGGGAAGGGCGCATGCGCGCGGCAGTAACTGCGCGGCGAAGTAGCGGCAGCAGCAGCAGCTAGCAGCAACAGCAGCAGCAGCAGCTAGCAGCAACTAACAGCAGCAGCACTACAGCGGTAGCAGCAATAGGCCTCGCCGTGACCGAAGACAGCCATGAAAAGAGTCTTAGTCCCCTTGCACTCGAAGCGACAGCTCACAACAGTTCTAGCTCGTCCCAAGCGCTGCTGCTGCTGCTGCTGCGACAGCAGCAGCTGTCGCAGCAGTAGCTGCAGCAAGCACTCAGCAAGAATATAATAGGCTGACTTCGCGCTGTCTCTAAAGCAACAAAGACAATTGTCGCAGGCGCGAATGGCATCAAACAAAGTCGACAATAAGTAGCAGACGAGTCCCCAAAGGCCAGCAGCAGCAGCAGCAGCTGCTGCTGCTGC
>NW_013544595.1:0-1292 GCF_000499545.2 Eimeria tenella
GCTGCTGCTGCGGCCGCGGCGACGGCGCCGACGGAGGCGCCGCCGGGCCCCGAAGCCGCAGCAGCAGCAGCAGCAGCAGCAGCAGCAGCAGCAGCTCCCCTCAGCTGCCTCGTCGCCGTCTGCGAGGCCTGCATTAACTGGTGCAAGTGCGAGAAGCGGGGCTTTCTGCGCATGCGGATAGAACTGACGCTGGCGCGGGCGCAGGTGCAGCACGGGCTGCTGCAGCAGGCGCAGCAGCAGCTAGCAGCAACTTTGAAGGAGTGCAAACGCCTCGACGACAAGCTGCTGCTCGTCGAGGCCTTTCTCCTCGAGTCCGAGATCTTCTTCATTCTCAAAAATGTCCCCAAAAGCAGAGCAGCACTCACTGCAGCAAAAACCAACGCCAACGCAATCCACTGCCCCCCCACGCTCCAGGGGCAGCTCGACCTCCAGGTGCCTGCTGCTGCTGCTGCTGCTGCTGCTGCTGCTGCGCTGCGCTGGTCTGGCAACTATTGCTGCTGCGCTGTTGCTACTGCTGCAACTAGCTGGTACTGCTGCGCTGCTGCTACTACTGCGGCAACTGCTGCTGCCGCTGCTACGGCAACTGCTGCTGCTGCTGCTGCTACGACTACTGCTGCTGCTGCGCTGCTGCTGCTGCTGCTGCAGGCGGGGATTTTGCATGCGCAGGACAACGACTACCGAACAGCATTTTCTTATTTCTACGAAGCTTTTGAAGCTTTCAGCGGACAAGAAGCAGCTCAGGAAAGCCACAAGCGACACCAGCAGCAAACCAAGGCTGAGGAGAAGACAGTCGCAGCAGGTGGGCCATTTGCAACAAAAATAAAAGACTTTTGTTTCGTTTTAAAGGCCTTTTCACATTTCTTGAACTATTAAAAGCCTTTAGGATTGTTGCTCTTTTGAAGCCCTTCTAAAGGCCTACATAATGAGTTTGGGATGTGGGGTGTACATACACCTGAATGGAAGTGGTTGGTCTGTCTGTACACCTGAAGCATATGGTGTGTCTGTCTGTACACCTGGAGCATGCGGGGCGCCTGTACAACTGAAGCATGCGGGGTGTGTGTACACCTCCAGTGTGCGGGGTGTGTGTACAGCTGAGCATGTGCATGTGGGGTGTCTGTACACCTGAGCGTGTGGGTGTCTGTACACTGAAGCGTGTGGGGTGTCTGTACACTGAAGCGTGTGGGGTATCTGTCCAGCTGAAGTATGTGGGGTGCACGTACACTCTGAAGCGCGTGGGGTGTACGTACACTGTGAAATTTTGTGGGGTGTACGTACACTGTGAAATTTTGTGG
>NW_013544596.1:0-1869 GCF_000499545.2 Eimeria tenella
AGCTGCAGCAGCCGGAGCAGCAGTCGCAGCAGCAGCAGCTGCTGCAGCTGGTGCACCTGAGGCACTCGCCGCTCTGCTGGATCTAGGGTTTAGGGTTTAGGGTTTGGGGTTTAGGGTTTGAGGGACACGAAAGAGACACCTGCTGACGAAATTTGATACCGAATGGCGCAAATGAAAGCCGCAAAAGTCCTCGAGGGTTTAGAGCATTTAGAGCTAGGGTTTGGAGCTAGGGTTTGGAGCTAGGGTTTCGAGCTAGAGTCCAAACCCTAGTTCCAAACCCTAGCTCCAAACCCTAGGGTTTAGAGCTAGGGTTTGGAGCTAGGGTTTCGAGCCAGGGTGTGAAGGCACGGCCACCCATAAGGCTCGGTAGGGGAATTTTAGGGTTTAGGGTTTAGGGTTTAGGGTTTAGCTATTTGAGAAGAGTAACAAACACTGGCACCAGCACAATGGCGGCGATGATGATCAGAATGACGGTGATCCAAAACATCCGCTGCGCGCAAACCCTAAACCCTAAACCCTAAACCCTAGTTTCCTCGGAACAACTGTGCGCTTTCTCGCAGTGACAAACAGCAAGGGTTAGGGTTTAGGGTTTAGGGTTTAGGGTTTAGTGAGGCCCACCGCTTTCGCTGACTTCTGGTTCCGCCTCGCCTGCAGCAGTTCCTTCTCCGCCTTGGCTGCGAGTGGCACAAACCCTAAACCCTAAACCCTAAACCCTAAACCCTAGAATCTGGCTTCTTCTGAAACTCACAAGCCGCGCCCGCAGGACGTACCTTCGAGCCCCACGCCCGCCCCCACGACCCCAAACCCCAAACCCTAAACCCCAAACCCTAAACCCGAAACCGCAAACCCTAAACCCTAAACCCTACCTGTGTACTCCTTGGCCTGCTGCACTGAGTACTGAATTTGTTCCACCATTTCTCCTTGAGCTTCCACTAGAAAAGAAAGCTCGACAAACATTTGGTGGAGCTCCGCCACGCCTGCGCGTAAACCCTAAACCCTAAACCCTAAACCCTAAGCCCTAAACCCTAAGTTCTCAAAGCAAGCCCTGGGCCCTTAAGAGCAGGCCATCAACCCTCTTGAGTAAAGCCTAGGCTCTCAAGGTAAACCCTAAACCCTAAAAAGTGGTTTCCAAACCCTCAAATGGAGCCATAAACCCTTAGTCCTGACAAGTCAGGCCCTAGTAAACTAGTGCGGCCAAAAGCTAGGGTTTAGGTTTAGGGTTTAGGGTTTTAGGGTTTAGGGTTTAGGGTTTTGCGGACTTTGTTCAAGACGGCGAATGTCCCGGTACTTGTCTTGAATGCCGGCGGTTGCATTTCGTAGGGCCTGGTGCGTCTGCAGCACAAACCCTAAACCCTAAACCCTAAACCCTAGGCCCCAAACCCCAAGCCTTAAACCCTCGGAACTCCTGGAACTGCAAATGCCTTCAATGGGGGCAAATGGGCTGCGCCGCGAGCCGGGAGCCCAACGCAGGGTTTAGGGTTTAGGGTTTAGGGTTTGGCGTTTAGGGTTTAGGGTTTAGGGTTTACGCACGCCGGAAACCCTCATTTTGATGGCCGTCATCGCCGTGAGCTCTCCAGAGTCCACGAGGGTTTCAACTTCTTCTTCAGGCACTTCCGGATAGACTGCAGCCCAAACCCTAAACCCTAAACCCTAAACCCTAAACCCCAAACCCTCGTTTTCTGCAGCCCCCGTGCGCTCCCCTCTAGGGTTTAGGGTTTGGCGCGGGCTGCTTGCTGCTGCCGAATATCTTCGAGCTCCTGCGTGCC
Organism: Eimeria tenella; assembly: GCF_000499545.2. Lineage (NCBI taxonomy): Eukaryota > Apicomplexa > Conoidasida > Eucoccidiorida > Eimeriidae > Eimeria > Eimeria tenella. The sequence goes on from NW_013544596.1 coordinate 1,767, forward strand.
CGCCTGCTTCTGCAACCTAAGGTTTAGGGTTTAGGGTTTAGGGTTTAGGGTTTGGGACCTAGTTTGACTTGTCGAACGGCCTTCTTGCGAACCTGCAGCCTGT
>NW_013544597.1:0-1034 GCF_000499545.2 Eimeria tenella
CATGCATGTGAGGAAACGCATGCACTTGAGGAAATGCATGCATGTGAGGAAACGCATGCATGTGGGGAAACGCATGCATCTGCGAAAACGCATGCACTTAAGGAAACGCATGCACTTGAGGAAACGCATGCACTTGCGAAAACGCATGCATATGCGAAAACGCATGCACGTGAGGAAACGCATGCATTTAAGGAAACGCATGCATCTGCGAAAACGCATGCATCTGCGAAAACGCATGCATTTAAGGAAACGCATGCACTTGCGAAAACGCATGCATGTGCGAAAACGCATGCACTTGGGAAGCCCCAAACGCATGCAGTCACCTGCGGGACAGGCCCTGCAGTCCTCGGGCCTCTTCGTCCCCACTTGGTTGTTGAAAGTTCCGGGGAGACACTTCGAGGCCTCAACTGTCCCCTCCAAACAAAAATGTCCCCAGGGACAAACGCCGTTTCCAAAGGTCTCCAATCCTTCCACCCCACACACAAAGCCCTGCATGCACCACCACACTAGCAACCCGCTCCTGTAGCGAAAGCCTTGGGGGCCCCTGGGGGCCCCTGGGGGCCCCTGGAGGGGCCCCTGGAGGGGCCCCCGAGGGTCTTCGAGCGGCTCCTGGGGGCCCCCTGGGGCCCTTGGGGGCCCTGGGAGGCCCCTGAGGGCAACTCGTGGGGAACCCTGGGGGTCTCCCGTGGGGCCCCTGGGGCCCCTGGGGCCCCGGGGGGCCCCGAGGCCCCCCGGAGCTGCGGGGCGCCGCGGTGAAAAGTGTCTCCTTTTGTGTGGGGTGGGCGTACGGGCTCGCAGGCCTTGCATGCGTCTGCTGCTGTGGCCCCGCGGCCCTCCTGAAATGTCCCCTTGGGGCAAGGCTGAGGGGCCTCTGAGTCGGGGGGACAGTAAAAGCCTTCGGGGCAGATTATGGGGATCTGAGGAGACACTCGCAGCCCAAAGACCCCAAGACTGGACACCAGCTGCTGCTGCTGCTGCTGCTGCTGTTGCTGCTGCTGCTGCTGTTGCTGCTGCAGCAGCAGCAGCAGCTGCTG
>NW_013544598.1:0-1031 GCF_000499545.2 Eimeria tenella
AGCAGCAGCAGCAGCAGCAGCTGCAGCAGCAGCGGCTGCAGCAGCAGCAGCAGCAGCAGACGCGAGGTCCTTGTGGGCTGCAGTGGCTTTGTAGGGCGAGGCGGCGGAAAAGGAATAGCACAGAGACGCGGTAAGGGTTTAGGGTTTAGGGTTTAGGGTTTGGCCACTTTTTTTAAGCTGTTCGTTTTCAACGCGCTCCAGAATAAGATGCATCATTTGCCAAGCGATTTGGGGGTACTCCTGGTGCCGCCTGCAGAAACAAACCCTAAACCCTAAACCCTAAACCCTAAACCCTAAACCCTAAACCCCAAACCCTGATCCCAAGACGCTTTGTCCTAAAGCCCCCAAAGCCCGCGCGCTCCGCCACTAGTCCCTCCGCCGCGGCCCCAAAACCCTAAACCCTAGACCCTAACCCCCAAACCCTAAACCCTAAACCCTAAACCCTAAACCCTACGTGAAGACCCTGTAGAGTGCGCGCTGGAGGGGGGCCCTCATGTGGACCTGGAGGGGCAACTCTCTTTTAGAGGTTTGTCTCGGAGTTATGAGCCACAAGGGTTTATCTTTTAGAATTAATTGACTTTCTTTTTGAAAAGCAGCAAACTCCTCGAGGCTTAGCTGCCGGAAGTACTGCGCACAAATCCTAAACCCTAAACCCTAAACCCTAAACCCTAGGCGCGGATTCGCACGGGCTGAAAACCGCCGAAAACGCCTCCAGGGTTCTGCACATACCCCGTTTTAGGGTTTAGGGTTTAGGGTTTGGGCGCTGCGGGCCCCGCAAGCAGCCGCCCGCAGCGCCTCTAGCCTGCCCACAAGCACTAGGGTTTAGGGTTTAGGGTTTAGGGTTTAGGGTTTAGGGTTTGGGCCCGTACAACAGGGTCCGTGGTTTTCTTGTTCTTCCTCCGCACAAGCTCATCAGGATGAATATTTTTATAAACCCTTTTCAGAAACCCCTCAACAGCTTTGCTGCTTTCCAGGGCCTCTCTGGAGGCCTCAGGGGGCCCCCCGGGGGCCCCCGGGGGCCCCCCCGGGGG
>NW_013544599.1:0-1452 GCF_000499545.2 Eimeria tenella
TCCGCCACCGTCTGCTGCTGCTGCTGCTGCTGCAGCACGAGCAGCCGCTGCACCAGGGCCACCACGTAGGCCAAAGTCTTGCCGCTGCCTGTTTCTGCTGCTATGCAGAGACTTTGGCCCTGCAGCAGCAGCGGCAGCGCAGCAGCTTGCATGCTGCTGCCTCGCAGAATGCCCCACTGCTGCAGCGCCTGCTGCACTGATGGCAGCAGCCCGAGGGGCCCGAAGCTAGCTGTTGCAAACCCTTGCCGCTGCTGCTGCTGCTGCTGCAGTTGCTGCTGCTGTTGCTGCTCCTGTTGCTGCTGGACTCGCCGCTGCAGGGGCTGCTGCTGTTTCTGCTGCAGTTGCTGCTGCTGTTCTTGCTGCTGCGCGGCAGCAGCGCTGCAGCAGCAGCGGGAGACCCCAGGGCCCCCAGCCCGCCACAGAGGGGCCCCCCTGGGAGCAGCAAAAGCAGCACTGGGGGGCCCCCCCTTGCCTGTGTGGGGCCCCCAAGATCCCAGGGGCCCAAAGGAGGAGCAGCAGCGAAGGGGGACCCCCCCCGAGGGCCTGCAGCTGCTGCTGCTGCAGCAGCTGCAGCAGCAGCTGAGAACAAAAACAGCTAGAAGGCACAAGGCCAGCAGGGGCCCCCCAACGGCCCTGGGGGCCCCCCTTGCATGCAGCCCAGAGGGCCCAACCATGCTGGGGGGCCCCTCCAGAGGGCCTCCTGGGGGGCCCCCAAACTCTTCCTCGGGGCCTCCCTAAAACTAGGGGCCCCCCAGGACCATCTTTCAAATTAATTTATTAAATAAACATGTTTTTCGACAGTTCAACTGAAGTCTTGATTCTAGGGGACCCCGAGGCCCTGGGGGGCCCCCATGGGGGCCCCCTTGGAAGGCCTTCCCGAAGCTGTCTTGGGGCCTCCGGGGGGCCCCTAGGGGGCCCCTCCGGGGCCCCGGTGCAGCTCTTTGCTATATATTTAAAAACATTAATTAAAACCCGTTTAATTTAATTAGTTTTTCATTACTTGCAACTAAAAGACAAACAGTTCTGGCTGGGGGCCCCGGGGGTCCCAGGGGGGCCCCACTGAGGTGCGTAGACAGCTCAAAATCAGGTGTACATACACCTGGAAATATTGAGGTGTATACTTTGGCAGTTTTGTTTCGGAGAGTTTTTCGTTCTTTTGCTCATTTGACAGCTTCAAACGCATGCATTGACAGAAGTAAGCAAACAAATAAATTAATTAATTAATTGGAAATAAATTAAAAATAAGTGAATAACAAACAAATAAATAAATACACATAAATATATATTCGGAACGCCACAGACCCGGGGCCCCCCTGACCCTCCCCCGCTGCGAGTTTGCTGCATTTGCTGCAGTAAAAGACCCTACGGCCTTTCGGAGCCCCTGGGGGCCCCCTAGTGGGCCCCCGGGGGGCCCCTTGGGGGCCCCTTGGGGCCCCCGGTGGGGCTGGGGGC
>NW_013544600.1:0-2961 GCF_000499545.2 Eimeria tenella
GCAGCAGCAGCCGCAGCAGCAGCAGCAGCAGCAGCAGCAAGTGGTGCGTAACCTGTTTGTTCGTAGCCGTAGTCGAGGGCTTGTGCTGCTCTCCGGCGCATGTGAAGATTGCGAGTAGAAGTTAAATAAATAAATAAAATAAAAATAAATTCAAATTAATTAATTAATTAAAACCCGAAAGGCCAGCCCGAGCAAAGCCATTTGATCTTTTGGGTTTTTCCTGGCTTTAGAATTGTTTGAAGGAAAAGCTTTTTGCCAGCAAGTCGAGCTAGCTAGCTAGCTAGCTAGCTAGCTAGCTGGCTGGCTAGCTAGCTAGCTAGCTAGCTGGCTAGCTAGCTGGCTAGCTAGCTGGCTCGCTGGCCCATCTTTGTGTTTTGGCTCTTCCTGTCGTTGTCTGTTTCTCCGTTCTTGTAGAGGGCGGCTTGTGCTCTCGAGGAGCCGGCGAGGCCTCCCAGCTAGCTAGCTAGCTAGCTAGCTAGCCAGCTGGCTAGCTAGCTGGCTGGCTAGCGGGCTAGCTGGCCAGCTAGATTGCCAGCTAGCTGGGAGGGCCGGCAGCCTTGCTAGACGGTGAACATTGTTCCGACCCGTCAGCAGTCTTTCGCCTCCCCCTGGCTAGCTAGCTAGCTGGCTAGCTAGCTAGCTAGCCAGCTAGCCAGCTAGCTGTGGGGGGCTTTTGTGTCGGCTCACTTGCGAGGTCCGGGACTTTGATATTCTTTAGAAAGAACAAAAGAAGCAAAAGAAACCAAATGAATTTAAATTAGAAGAGAATTTAAATTTAAATTTAAATTGAATTTAAATTTAAATTTAAATTCCAAAACTCAATTTTCAAGTTTTGAAAATACTTCAATTTCTACTTCGCGCACCAGGTGTACAGACACCTCAGCAAACAGTAGAATTGCAAAAAGCCAAAATTCCAAATTCAATTTATTTCAAAATAAATTCCAACTCAACTTCAAGTCCAAATGCATGCTGACAGTTGTCTAAGAAACTAGGGTTTAGGGTTTAGGGTTTAGGGTTTAGTCTTTACGTGGCCTTGAGCATAATGACCTTCAGAGCGGCCCCTGGGGCAGCAACAGCAGCTAGCTAGCCAGGTAGCTAGCTAGCTAGCTACCTGGCTACGGAAATAGTTAGCTACACCTAGCTAGCTAGCTAGAGCGAGGTATGTAGCTAGCTAGCTGGCTAGCTAGCCAGCTAGCTAGCTAGCTAGTAGCTACACCTAGCTAGCTAGCTAGAGCGAGGTATGTAGCTAGCTAGCTAGCTAGCTAGCCAGCTACAGCTAGCTAGCTAGCTGTAAGAAGCTAGCTAGCTGGAGGCAGATAGGGAGCAGGGGCTAGCGAGCTGCAGCTATCTAGCCGTAGCTAGCTAGCTAGCTGCAACGCAGTAGCAGCAGCTGCAGCACGAGTCTGTGTAGCAGGAGCTGCTGCTGCTACTGCAAGGCAGCAGCAGCGACAACTGCTGCTGCTGCTACGGCTGCTTCTGCGGCAACTGCAGCGGAAGCAGCAAATGAAGCAACAAGAACCGCAGCAGCAGCGGCAGCAAGTGGAATAGTTTCAGCTGCAGCAGCAACTGCAGCAGCAGCTGCTGCAGCTGCTAGCTAGCTATTTAAGTTTGCAGGCGGGGTTTGCAGCTAGCCAGCTGGCCAGTGAAGTGGCTAGCCGAGACCAGCAGCTAACTAGCTAGCTAGCCAAATAAAGGTGCAGCAGCAGCTAGCGAACTGGCTAGCCAAATAAAGAAGGGCGCAGCAGCAGCTAGCTAGCTGCAGCAGAATAGAGAAAGGTGCAGTAGCAGCTAGCTAGCTGCAGCAAAAGGAAGGAAGGTGCAGCAGCAGCTGCAGGAAAAGAAAACTGCAGCAGCAGCTAGCTAGCTACAGCAAGAGAAAGAAGAGTGCAGCAGCAGCAGCTAACTAGCTGTAACAAAAGAAAGAAAGCTGCAGCAGCAGCTAGTTAGCTGCAGCAAAAGAAAGAGAACTCCAGCAGCAGCTAGGTAGCTGCAAAGAAAGAGAGGTGCAGCAGCAGCTGCAGCAGAAGAAAGAAAGCTCCAGCACGAGCTGCAGCAGAAGAAAGCTGCAGCAGCAGCTACAGCAAAAGAAAGAAAGCTGCAGCAGCAGCTACAGCAAAAGAAAGAAAGCCGCAGCAGCAGCGCGGCAGCAGCAGCAACAGCAGCAGCAGCAGCAAAAGAGAGTTGCATCAGCAGCTGCAGCAAAACGCCTGCGTCAGCCGGGACTCGAACCCGGGTCGCAACCTTGGGAGGGTTGCATCCTACCCCTGGACTACTAACGCGACGGCAGCAGCAGCAGCAGCAGCAACACGAGCAGCAGCAGCAGCAGCAGCAGCAGAGGCAGCAGGCAGCGGCGCAGAACCAGCAGCTGCCAGGAGTAGCATGCTGCAGAAGCTGCCCTTGCAGCAAAGACACCACCGGTACTGCGGCAGCAGCAGCAGCAACTACTCTCCTGCAGCAACTGGTTCTGCTTTGCTGCGTCGGCTGCTGCTGCGTTTACTGCTGCTGCATAAGCTGATGGTGCTGCTGGCGACTCACGGCTCCAGCAGCAGCAGCGCTGCTGCTTCAGCTCCTGCTGTGCTGCTGCTGCTGCTGCTGCTGAAGGTGCTCGTGTTGCTGCTGCTGCTGCTGCCGCTGCTGCCATAGCGTTAGTAGTCCAGGGGTAGGATGCAACCCTCCCAAGGTTGCGACCCGGGTTCGAGTCCCGGCTGACGCAATTCTTGTAGTTAAATGATTTTGTCTTAATTTAATTTATTTAATTAAAATAAATATAATTAAATTAAGTTAATTTTAATTTTGAGGTTTATTATTTCTGTTTTTTGAAAGTTTAATTCTCTTCTCAGTGTTATTTCTCTGTCTACTTCTATTCTTTTTAAAAACTTCAACTTTAACGAATTTTTAGTTTCGTTGCTGCTGCTGCAGATGTTGTTGATCCCTCATTAGCTGCTGCTGCTGCTGCTGCTG
>NW_013544601.1:0-1267 GCF_000499545.2 Eimeria tenella
CGCAGCCCCCCCCCGCCAGCAGGCGCTGCTCGGGGGCCCCCCGGGGGCCCCTCAGGGGTCCCCCCAGGCAGAGGGGGGCCCCCTTGGGGGGCCCCCATGCTGCAGGGGGGCCCCTTCGGGGGGCCCCCCGGGGGCCCCACAGGTACCCTGCATGCGTCTAGGCGGCGGGCCGAGCTGCATGCGCTGCGGAGCTGGGCCGCGAGACTTAAAGCTTGTTTTCTTTTTTCTTTTTCTGTCAATTGTATTTCTTCCTGAGACAAAAAGAAATAAAAGGAATTCGAAAATCTGCAGAAGCAAAAAGGAAAACTTGCATGCAAACAGCCCCAAACAGCCGCAGAAGCAGCCGCCCGCGCAGCTGACAGCTAGCTGCCCAGCTAGCTGCCTAGCTAGCTGCTTAGCTAGCTGCCTAGCTAGCTGTTCAGCTAGCTGCCCGGCTAGCTGCCCAGCGAGCTGCCCAGCTAGCTGTCTAAACAGTCGCCTAGCTGCGTGGCTAGCTGCCTAGCCAGCTTCCTAGCTGTCTGCCTGGCTAGCTGCCTAGCCAGCTGCCTAGCTAGCTGCCTGGCTAGCTGCCTAGCTAGCTGCCTAGCTAGCTGCCTAGCTAGCTGCCTAGCTAGCTGCCTAGCTAGCCGTCAGCTAGCCACGCAGCTGCCTGCAGGCCTTCAGTCGGGCCCACCTGCGCAGCATCTTTTGCAGCAAGTTTGCTGCTTTGCTGCTGCACGGAAACCCATTCTTCATCTGCAGCAAAACAGCACACCAGCAGCAGCAAGCCACACCAAAAGAGAATCCTAGGCCCTACCTCTAGCTAGCTAGCTCTAGCTAGCTAGCTCGAGCTAGCCGGCTCTGGCTAGCTGGCTAGTTGGCTCTAGCTAGCTGGCTCTGGTTAGTTGGCTCTGGCTAGCTGGCCCTGGCTAGCTGGCTCTGGCTAGCTGGCTCTAGCTAGCTGGCCGTAGCCAGATAGCTCTAGCGAGCTAGCTCTGACTAGCTGGCTCTAGCTAGCTGGCTCTAGCTAACTGGCTCTGGCTAGCTGGCTCTAGCTAGCTGGATAGTCGCGTGGCTAGCAAAGTCCGTACGCACTAGGGGAGATAGCTAGCCAGCTAGCTAACAGCCAGCTAGCTGTGACAGCTAGCCAGGTGGCTACCGCAGCTAGCTAGCCACTGCAGCTAGCTAATTATCGCAGCTAGCTAGCCACTGCTGCTAGCTAGCCACTGCAGCTAGCTAATTATTGCAGCCAGCTACCGCAGCTAGGTAGCCACTGGCTAGTTGGCTA
>NW_013544602.1:0-1708 GCF_000499545.2 Eimeria tenella
CTGCAGCAGCAGCAGCGTCAACAGCAGCAGCAGCAGCAGCAGCAACAGCAGCAACAGCAACAGCAACAGCAGCAGCAGCAGCAGCAGCAGCAGCAGCAAGGGTTGCTGCCTGAGCTGTGCGCTGGAGTGCTTGAGGCGGCGCTACGGGCTGTAGAAGGCTGCCGGCTTTCGGGTGTACGTACTCCTTGGGCTTCTGCTGCTTGTTGTGTCTCTTCAAATTCCTTTTCTCCTTTTGCTCCTGCTGCTGCTGCTGCTGCCAGCAGCGCGTCTTCTGCTGCTGCTCCCAAGCTGCGGAGACCCCTCAGCAGCCTCGCCAGACGCACTGCAGGAGCAGCAGCAGCAGCAAAAGTCCTCGAGGCCCATTTGCAAGCCAACGACTGCCCCACGAGCTGTACGTACACCCCACAGGTACGCCCCACTAAATACCCTCGGGGGGGCCCCCGGAAGGGCCCCCAGAGGGGCCCCCCAGAGGGCCCCCCTGAGGGGCCCCCAGAGGCCCTAGAGGGGCCCCCAGAGGCCCTAGAGGGGCCACCAGAGGGGCCCCCTAGAGGGGCCCCCAGAGGCGCCCCTCCCACAGCAGTGGCCCAGTAGAGCCTTGCGCAGACAGCAGCACGAGAGCGGGCTGCTACTACAGCAGCAGCAGCAGCAGCAACAGCAGCAACAGCAGCAGCGGAAGCAGCAGCAGTTCTTGTTGTCTCTTGAATTGATTTCTTTTCTTTTTTTAATTTTCTTTTTTATTTTTCTGCTGCAGGCCCTGGTGTCCCCAAGTCGCGCTGCTGCAGCTGAAGCAAAAGCGGCCCTTGTAGGTTGTTGTCTTCAAAATAAAATGACTTTTGGGGGCCCCCAAAGAGGCCCTAAAGAGTACTAAAGGGGCCCCTAAGGGGGCCCCTAAACAGCATTTAAGTGGCCTCTAAGGTGCCCCCAAAGCGGCCCTAAGGGGTATTAAAGAGGCCCCTAAAGGGCATTTAAGGGGCCCCTAAGGGGCCCCCAAAGAACCCCTAAAGGGTACTTTAGGGGCCCCTAAAGGGCATTTAAGGGGCCCCTAAAAGGCCCCGAAAGAAGACCTAAAGGGTATTTTAGGGGTTCCTAAAGGACATTTAAGGGGCCCCTAAGGGGCCCCCCAAAGAGGCCCTAAAGGGTATTTCAGGGGCCCCTTACGGGCCCTAGGGGGCCCCTAAAGAGACCCTTAAAGGGCCCCCAAAGGGGCCCTCAAAGGCATTTAAGGGGCCTCTAAAGGGGCCCTAAAGGGCATTCAAAGGGCCCCTAAAGGGCCCCTAAAGGGCATTTAAGGGGCCCCTAAAGGGCCCCTAGAGGGCCCCCAAAGAGGCTTCAAAGGGCCTTAAAAGGGCCCCCAAAGGGTACTTGAAGGGGCCCTAAAGGGCCTCCAAAGAGGTTCTAAAGGGCCCCCAAGCCTTGTGGGGTCCATGGGGGCCCCCACAAGGTTTAGGGGCCCCTAGGGGGCTTTGTGGGGCCCCACGGGGGCCTTGGGGGCCCCTTGTGGGGCCCTCAAAGCCCCTTGTGTCTCGTTTTTGGGTTTGCTGCTTCGTTTTATCTATTTGCATTTATTTGCTGCAGCATTATTCGCCTTTTCTGTTTTTGCTGCTGCTGCAGGCAAAGGCAAAAACCCCAAAAGAGTGGATAAGAGAGTTTGCTGCGCTGCGAAAGGCGCAGCGAGACGGCCGCGCGGCCATTTGGGGGCGTGCTGCTC
>NW_013544603.1:0-9766 GCF_000499545.2 Eimeria tenella
TATATTAATTAATTACATAATTTACTTATTTAGTTTTTATTTACTTTCAATTCATTTGAGCGTTAAAGGCAGTTCTGTAGGAATTGAAATTAAGCGTTTTTGCACTTGTGGCGAATCTAGTTCTTAATTCAGCGTTTAATATTCAAATTTAATTTATATTAGGAATACTATTTTATTAAAATTTAGTTTTTTTAAAAATATTTATTATTCAAATTTAATTTATAATAATAAATTAAGTTTAGATTATCAACATGCATTTAAAGGAATATGAGGATATGTTGCTAAACACACGTGCAGCAGCAGCAGCAGCAGCAACTGTGGAGCCGTGCAGCTGCTGCTGCAGCTGCTGCTGCTGCAGCTGCTGCAGCAGCAGCAGCTGCTGCTGCTGCTGCGTCAGAGCCACCAATGCGCTCGCTGCAGCACCAAAATAAAAATAAAAAGTTCAGCTGTTGTCTGCCAAGTCGGTACGGGCCTTCTTGAAGAACTGCAGCAGCCCATGCCGCTGCTGCTGCTGCCGCTGCTGCTGCTGCTTCCTTTTGTCTGTTTTCTGCACCTCGAGCACATCATCTGTGTCTTCTTCTTCGCTCAAATCGAAAACATCTTTATGTTCTTCTTCCGGCTCTTTGCACTTTTTTAATTTGCCATTTTTGCTTTTATAATTGCCATTACTTTTATTAAAGTTATCGCCATTAGTGTTAATGGCAGCCCCGCTGCTGCTGCTGCTGCTGCTGCTGCTGTCGCCTTGCTGCAGCAAACAAGGCACTGAGTTTTTGCTGCAGCTTTCCATTTTCAGCTGCTTCTGCTCCCCGTCCAGAGCAGTTGTCAGTACACCCCATTTGCTCTGCAGCATCCGATACACTGCATCATCCAGAGTCCCCTGCAGCAGCAGCAGCAGCAGCAGCAGCAGCGGCAGCAAGGCGTAAATTGCTTCGGCCAACAGCGCCTTTGAAGCAGCTTTTCCTGCAGCTTGCTCGTTTGCTGCTGCTGCTACTGCTGCTACTGCTGCTGCTGCTCATGTTGCTGCTGCTGCTGTTCCTGCTACTCGTGCTGCTGCTGCTGCTGCTGCACTGGTTTACCGCCTTTTCAGCTGCTTAGCATTTGACCCTTTGCTGCTTCTAACCTAGAGTTTAGGTTTAGGGTTTAGGGTTTAGAGTGGTGCTCCGGACAATTCGTCTACTGTTCAGGGTTTCCTGTCCACGCTCAAGGGTTTAGGGTTTAGGGTTTAGGGTTTACCTCTCCAATCAAGTAGTGGATTTGCACTGCCTGGTGTTTGCTGCCAATTCTGTGGGATCTGTCTTCAGCTTGAAGAATGCACCCCGGCACCCAATACAGCTCCGCAAAGACCACTGTACTCTGCAGCAGCAGCAGCAGCAGCAGCAGCAGCGGGAGTAAGAACGGGAGGGGGAGCAGCAGCAGAAGCAGCAGCAGAAGTAGCAGCAGCCAGGCCGGGGCTGGCGGGTCGCTGCGCAGCAGAGACCGGCAGCTGCAGCAGCACCCGCTGTTGCTGCTGCAGCTGTGCTGCAGCTGCTGCGCTGCAGCGGGGCTTTCTGCAGCCTGGGGTGTACGTACACCGGAAAACTAGCAAAAAAAGATTTCTGGCGCGATTTACATGCGCAGCAGGAAGAAGCAAAAGACGCAATACAATATATTCATTTTTAAAAAGAAGACATCTGAAAAATATACTTCAAACTTTTCTGCTGCTGGCCCACGCCGCAGCAGCAAATGCATGCGCCCTGCTGCTGCAGCAGTCTGTCTGTACACCCGAAGCCCCACTTCCACTCACTGCAGCAGTTAAGTCCAGTCCTTGCCCGCAAGCCGTTATTGACAGCACAGCAACCTGAGCAGCAGCAGCAGCAGCAGCAGCTGGAGACACTGCAGCAGGAGTGGCAAAGCAACACGAACTACAGCAGCAGCAGCAGGTGCTGCAGCAGGAGCGGCGTAGCTACACGCGTCACAGCAGCAGCGGCAGCAACCGGCACAGGGGCAGAACCAGCAGCAGCAGTGCAACCAGCAGCAGCAGCAGCAGCAGCAGCAGCACGCAATTCGGGCAAAACTCTACAACCAGGAAAGCTGGAGAAGCGAAACGGCCACGAGCCGAAAGGCAGCAAGAAGCAGAGGAGGAAAATAGAAAAAGAAATAAAATAAATAAAATAAAATAAATAAACAAAAGAAAAAAATAAATGGAATACCTTGCAGTCGGGGTCCGTCTGGAACTGGCGGACCTTGGCTTCGCGTTGGTGCTGGGGCGTTCTGCCGTCAATGAGAACAGCTTTTGTCTTTTCTTGTTTTTGCAAAAACAAAAAAATAAAATCCAAAACAAATAAATGATGAGCAAAAACAATAAACTTCACGCTGCACTGCAGCAAGTAGCCCAAGTACTCGCACACGCCCCCCAGCTTCGCCCGCCCCGTCAGCGCAAACAGCTCCGACACTGCTGCGTGGCTCCCCCGCTGCTGCTGCTGCTGCTGCTGCTGCTGCTGCTGCGCGGGCGGCGAGGGGTCTGCTGCGCAGCTGTCCGGAGCCTGGGCGGAAACAAACGGGTACTCGCACACACAGCGGCTCACCCACACGCTGCTGCTGCTGCTGCTGCTGTTGCTGCTGCTGCTGCTGCTGCGGCTGCTCCTGCTGTTGCCGCTGCTAAACAGGTGGGGAAGAAGTTAAGTGCTACATTCTGATTAAGTGCTGCTGCAGTTCAAATGCTGCTGCTGTTTATTCAATGCTCGTCCTCCAACCCACCTCTGCTGAATCAGCTGCTGCTGCAGCTGCTGCAGCAGCAGCAGCTGCTGCTTTTGATCCAAAAGAAACCAAAGCAGCAGCATCAACGCCTTCCATCCGTTTGCGAATTTCCCTCATCTCCTTCGCGGGGATTTCTATTGGAATGCGCGACCTGCCCGCAAACCCTAAACCCCAAACCCTAAACCCTAAACCCTCAGCGGAGCTACGCAGCCCCTTTAGTTTCTGTTAAAGACGGAGCAAGCAAAGGCTACCTTCCTCAGCAGCAGGAGCAGCAGCAGCAGGGAAAGGCCTGCGGTGGGGGGGTGTGGGGCCGAGGGTTTAGGGTTTAGGGTTTAGGGTTTGGGGTTTGTTGCCTTGTTTTGGGGGGGAGTTCTGTGAGGACGTCCTTCTTGAGTCTGCGAATGAGAATGGTTTCCTTCAGCAGCAAATGCAGCTCTTGCTGATGCTGGTGGCCTTCGTCTTCCATTCTTTTGGAAAAAGAATTAAAAACGGGAAGGCAGTACCGCGCGCTGAACTCCCGGTACGAACACAAGTCCGGCAGCTGCAGCAGCAGCAGCAGCAGCAGTAGCAAAGCTTGCATTCAAATTCGAGTTTAAACTGCATTTCAATTGGTTTAAATTGTTTTGTTTGCTGCCGCTGGTTTCTTCTTTCGCTCTCCGGGAAAATCCGGGGAAAAAAGCAAAAAAAATGATGACAGCAGCGCTGACCAACCGACTGCTAGGGTGTAGGGTTTAGGGTTTAGGGTTTGCGGTTTAAGCGGTGGCTTCCGACCGCCTCTCCGCCTCTGCCCTAGGGTTTAGGGTTTAGGGTTTAGGGCTAAGGGAGTTGCTTCTCTCTGGAGAAACGGAGCAGAAGGGAAAACGTGGAAAAGAGGAACCCACGAGGAACCCCAAACCCCAAACCCTAAACCCTAAACCCTAAACCTTAAACCCTAGCTCACTAGGGAGTTCAGCTGCTGGTAAAGCTCCACTGGGCGGTTTAGGGCGGGGGTCCCTGACAGCAGCAAAGCCCGCCGCGCTTGCCGCAGCATTGGGCAAATCTGCGCAGATCCACACGCAGTCAACAGCTAGCTAGCTAGCTAGCTAGCTAGCTAGCTAGCTGGCTGGATGGATATCTCGCTGGCTAGCTAGTTAGCTAGCTGGGTAGCTAGCTAGCTAGCTGGCTAGCTTGCTAGGTGGCTAGCCACCTTTCTGGCCAGCCAGCTAGGTAGCTAGTTGAACAAGTGGCTACGAAGCTATCTAGTAGCTAGCTACTGGCTAGCTAGCTACTGGCTAGCTAGCTTGCTAGCTAGCTGGCTGGCTGGCTGGCGGGCTAGCTAGCTGGCTAGCTAGCTGGCTAGCTAGCTAGCTGCAGATGCGCAATGGCGCCCAGCCCGCCGGCTAAGTGGCTAGCCGCTTAAGCGGTAAACAGACAAACGCCCTGGACACTAAACCCTAAACCCTAAACCCTAAACCCTAAACCCTAAACCCTAAACCCCAAACCCTGAAATCACCGCTTGCGTCCTCTTGGCGTGGTGGTTCTTCAAGTAGTGGGACTCGTCGCAGATGACGCACTGCAGCAGCGGCAAAGACAACAAGGGTTTAGGGTTTAGGGTTTAGGGATTAGGGTTTGGGGCTCAGGTCGAGCACTTGAGCCGCGATCGCGCGAACTCTAAACCCTGCACCCTCTCAACTCTCGCTCTAGGGTTTAGGGTTTCGAGTTCGTGGTTTAGGGCTCAGAATTCAGGGTTTAGAATTCAAAATTTAGGGTTTAGGGTTTAGGGCTTAGGGTTTGCCTGGTAGTTGGCCTGGAACTTCTCTTGTTTGGCCAAAAGGTCATAAGAGATTATGACCAGTCGGGTCTCAGGCGCTATTTCGCTTTTCCCGTTCCTTATGATGCAGATCTGAAACAAACAACAAACCCTAAACCCTAAACCCTAAACCCTAAACCCTAAACCCTAAACCCTGAACCCTAGTGAGCCGCGTATGCTGTGTCCCGCAGCTTCTTGAGGCCTCTACAGCCATCCTTTCTCGTTCCCCAAGCTAGCTGGCTAGCTGGCTTGCCAGCTAGCTGAACAATTTGGTTTATCTGGCTAGCTATATACCTAGCCGCATAGTTATATACCAGCCATACAGCTAGCTATCTGGCCAGCTGTCTGGCTAGCCTAGCTAGCTAGCTGCTAGCTAGCTAGCTAGCCACAATACCTGTTCAGGAGAAAGGATATGCCCCAGCCACCTCAGCGCCTGGTCTCGCCACTGGAATCGACTGAGACACAAAAGAAAAAGAAATAAACGCTCACGCTGCTGCTGCTGCTGCTACTGCTGCTGCTGTTACTGCTGCTCCTGCTGCTTCTGCTGCTGCTGCTGTTGCTGCCGCTATTGCTGCTGCTGCTACTGCTGCGCTTACATGGAAGAGGGGCAAACAACGAGAAGGGGCCAGTCTTCAAGATACTGTGCGGCGATTGTGAGGGCCTGAGATAGACACACTCAGCCGCTGGGTGCAGCTAGCTAGCTAGCTAGCTAGCTAGCAAGCTAGGTATGCAGCTAGTCAACTGGCTAGCTAGCTAGCCAGTCACCGCTACCTAGCTAATCATCGGCCACCTTCCCGCTGCAGTTCTCCGCCCGTCTAGCTAGCTATCTAGTCATTTAGCCAAATGCCTCATTAGCCCCCTAGCTAGCTAGCTAGCTATCTTCATAGCTAGCTAGGTAGCCGGCGCCTACTCAAGGCCCGCTAGCTAGCTGCCCCGCTAGACTTCCAAATAGCTAGCTAGCTATCTAACCACCCAGCTCGCTAGCTACACAGGCAACTAGCCTGCCAGCTAGTAAGCCAGTTAGCTAGCCAGCTAGCCAGCTGACCAGATAGCTAGCTAGCTAGCTGGCTAGCTAGCTAGCTAGCTGGGGCAAAGGGGCACCTGTATGGTTTTTCCAAGTCCCATTTCGTCGCCAATGAGAACTCTCCCGTGGCGCTGCAGTCCAAAAGCAACTCCTTGTCTTTGGAACTCCCTGAGAGAAGCAAAAAGATTCGGCTCCACGCCTGCTGCTGCTGCTGCTGCTGCGCCTTCGGCTGCTGCTGCTGCGGGTGCCCCGGCGGGGGTAGCTGCTGCAGCAGCTGCAGCTGTTGCAGCTGTTGCAGCTGCTGCGGCTTCAGGCGCGGCGCCGGCGCTCCCGCCCGAAGATGCGTCGCCAGCAGACGACTGCTGCTGCTGTTGCTGCTGCTGCTGCTGCTGCTGCTGAAGGCCGAGCAGCTGGGGTGATGGTGGGAGCTTGTGCCGCAGCAGCACCAGCGCCGTCTTCTTGGGCACAGCAGCAGCAGCAGCAAAAGGTTGGAATGCAGCAAAGGCCCGCAGCACAAACGAAGGAATAGGCTCCAAGGAAGTGAACGTAAAGCCCTGCAGCAGCAGCAGCAGCAGCAGGACCAGCAGCAGCAGATCTGTTGCAGCAGCAGCCGCAGCTGCACTTAGGACAGCAGCGAAATCGGCGGCAGCAGCAGCAGGAGCAGCAGCAGCAGCTAAGCACCACACCTTTGCTCCCATGGTGTGCTGCAGCCGTAACAGGGGCAACAAACGCTGCCGCAGCAGCAGTAGCCCCAGCAGCAGCAGCAGCAGCAGCAACGAAGACAGCAACAGCAGCAGCAGCAACCGCCTACCTGTTTAACGCCCTCAAGAACCTGCGTGTATCGAGAAGCTTCAAAGGGCCCTGGATCAACTGCTGTGCCGCTGCTGCCAAACTTGCTGCTGCTGCTGCTGCTGCTGCTACTTCCCGTCGCAGCACCTTGTGTGTCTTCCTCTTTAGCCCAACCCTCCTTGAGAGCCTGATCGCAGCAACAGCAGCAGCAGCAGCAGATGCAACGGAAACAGCAGCAGCTGCAGCAACAGCAGGGTGAGCCGCAGGAACAACAAGCCTTGCAGCAGCAGCGGCAGCAGCAGCAGGACTAAGAGCAGCAGCGGCGGAAGATCCTGCAGCCGTACAGCAACAGCAGCAGCAAGAACACCAGCAGCAGCAGCAGCAGCACACCAGCAGGTAATCCCCCAGAGCCCTTGGCAGCAAAGGGCTCCACAAAGCACCTTTGCTGCCGCCGCGTGGGGCCCCGTGTCTTCTGTGCAGCTGCTGCTGCTGCTGCAGCGCGAGAACTCTAAACTTGTCTTCTGAACAAATCTCAAAAGATATTGTTGCTTCCAAGTGAACAGTTGGAGAAGCCGCAGTGCCTGCTGCTGCTGCTGCTGCTGCTGTGGCTGCGTTCGCCCCTGCCGTCTTGCCGAATGGCAGCACCCTCGAGAAGGTGCTGCTGCTGCTGCTGCTGCTGCTGCTGCTGTTGCTGCTGCTGCTGCAGGGAGCAGCAGCATCGTAGCGAAAGGCATCCATAAACTGCAGGGCGCTTTTGGGGGCTTGAGACACTCGGACAGGGACACAAACAGCAACTGGCTGCTGCTGTTGTTGCTGCTGCTGCGGTTTTGCTGCTGCGGGCGCTTCTGCTGCGGCAGCAGGAGCTGCTGCTGCTGCTGCTGCTGCATCATTCTGCTGCTGCTGCTGCTGCTGCTGCTGCTGCTGTTCTTGCAGCACACTGATGTCGAAGTCGAAGTCACTCGCGAGGTCCTCCACAGTGGGATGCGCAGCAGCAGCAGCAGGCGGGGCAGCAGCAGCGGCACCAGCAGGTGCAGGGGCTGCTGCTGCTGCTGCTGCTTCCTCTGTCGAGGGCAAACTGAAGGGAGACAGTGGGGAAGGATGCTGCAGCGCTGGTGCGTCCGCACTTGCTGCTGCTGCTGCTGCTACCTGTCCTGCGGCATCAGCAGCAGCTGCTGTAGGTACCGTTCCCTGCGCTGCTGCTGTTGCTGCTGCTGGTGCTGCTGTTGTTGCTGCTCTTTGCTGCGCAGCAGCGCCGCCTGCAGCAAGGCGCAGGGTCTTGTTGGGAGAGACCTGCAGCTTGAGCTGCCTGTGCTGCAGCTGCACTTCGGCTGGCAGCAGCCCCTGCTGCTGCTGCTGCTGCTGCTGCAGGTAGGCAACGAAAGCAGCAAGCTGCCCCGTGGGAGCAGCAAGGCTGCGGGCCCATCTGCAGTAGCTGCTTTCTGCTGCTGCAACAAAAGAAAATGTCTTGCCAGCAAAACGGCCAAAGCGAAACACAGTGTCGCCCAGCTGCGGCGCTGCTGCTGCTGCTGCTGCTGTTGGTGTTGCTGTTGCTGTTGCTGTTGCTCCTGCTGCTTTTGACGGAGGAGCGGGGGCAGAAGGCCGCGAATAAAATAAAGCAGCAGGAATGGTTTCGGGGAGAGTAGATGCTTGCTGCTGCTGAGGCTGCTGCTGCTCTTGCTGAGGCTGCTGCTGCTGCTGCTGCAGCTGCTGCTGCTGCTGCAGCAGCTGCTGCTGCGTCCCTGGCATTACAGGTGTACCAACATGCTGCGGATCAACAGGAGGGGCTCCTTAAGGGACACCTCTTTGTAAACCTTAAACCCTAAACCCTAAACCCTAAACCCTACGCTGCAATTGAGGAAATTAGAGAGCACCAACAGGAACCTTAAAGACCGAGAGAGCCTGGGGAAGAACAGCAGCTTTAGGAGGAAACGCTGCTGCAGAGGGCCCAGCAGCAATTGTTGCTGCTGCTGTGGCGTCTGTGTTGTTGCTGCTGCTGCTGCTGCAGTAGTAGCAGCAATTGCGTCCGATAAGCAGCAGCAGCAGCAGCGGCGGTAGCAAATTCCGGCTACACGAGTGCTTCGTGCAAGGAAAAACCTCACGGGTACTTTGTCTTTATCCCTGCAGCTGCTTTTGCTGCTGCTGCTTCTGCTGCTGCAGCACTGATTCTGCTTTGCTGCTGTTGTGCCATACCCCCCAAGGCAGCAGCAGCAGTGCAGCAGGTGCTGCTAACAGGAGGTGTATATACACCTGGAGAAGCCCAATGACAGATTATAATTTATAAAATAAAATTATAAAAGAAAAACAATAAAACAAAAGCAACAAAACGCTCAAGGGGGCCCACTGGATGCCATGGGGGCCCCCCCGGGGGGCCCCCACCACCCCAGCCCCCGCAGCAGCAGTAGCAGCAGCAGCAGCAGCAGCAGTAGGTATGACTATTATTCCATAAATCTTCGATTTAAGCTCTAAACCGTGATTCATAAACCTCAGATTTAAACCCTAAACCCTAATTCCCAAACCCTAAACCCCGCGTTCATTCACATTTGATTTCAACCCTATGTCGTGGTTTGTAAACACTTAAAGTTAACACCCAAACCCCAGATTCTAAACCATTGCTTAAACACTTTAAACCCTAAACCCTAAACAAGTGCCTTAACAACTCAAACCCTAAACCCTAAACAATTGCTATAACACCTTAAACCCCAATCCCTAAACAAATGCCTAAACACCCAAACGCTAAACCCTAAGCAACTCGTTACACACCTTAAACGCCAAACCCTAAACACTTGTTTTAATGCTCTAAACCCTAAACCCTAAACAACTGCTCCAACATCCAATCTCTAAACCCTAAGCGGTTGCTTGAACGGCCAAACCCTAAACTCCAAACAACCCCTTTAAGACCTCAAACCCTAAACCCTAAACAACTTGTTCAACACCTTAAACCGTAAACCCTAAACAATTATTCTAACGCCTTAAACCCTAAACCATGAGCAACTGTTCCAACGCCTTAAACGCTAAACCCTAAAACCCCAAACCCTAAACCCTAAAAGGTTGGTTCAACGCCTTAAACCCTAAACCCTACACCGGTTTGTGCCCCTCCTAAACCCCCAGCCTCTTTTATTTTAATTTAAAAGTGTAAAGAAGCAAAAAACTAAAATTCTAAAAACAAAATAAATGAAAAGCAAAGAAGAAATTAGGGGCCCCGAGCCCCTGCTGGCGTTCAGGTGTACATACAGCTCTGCTTCTAGTGCTGCTGTGCTGCTGCTGCTGTCGCTGCTGCTGCTGCTGCTGCAGTCGCTGCTGCTGGTTTTGCTGCAGCAGATGTTGCTGCTGCTGCCGCTGCTGCTGCTGTTCCTGCATAGGCGCGCTGCATCGCACTTTGCTTAAAGCAGTTAAGGCGCTCCCTGGGGCCCTCTTTAGGGGCCCCCTTA
>NW_013544605.1:0-1835 GCF_000499545.2 Eimeria tenella
GCAGCAGTGTTGCACGCGGCTCCGCATAGTTTATGCCACGTTGGCGCCTGCCGCGACGCTGAAACCCTACACCCTCCACAGTCTTCTCACCTAGTCACATAAAATCGCGTTCCAAGCACCTACTCCACGTGCTCAATCTTTCACACTCTTTGCGCGCGCAGTGTCTGCATACGTCCTGTAGTGGAGAGCAGCAGCAGTCTCACACATGCCTTCGCATACCATACCACCTCGGCGCCTGCCGCGACGCTGGAATCCTACACGCTTCACAGTCTTCTCACCTAGGCGCACAAAATCACGTTTCAAGCGCCTAGTCCATTTGCTCAATCTTTTTCAGGTCTTGCTCGCGGAGTGTCTACATACGTTCTGTGGTGCAAAGGAACAGCAGTGTTGCACGCGTCTTCCCATACTTTACCACTTCGGCGCCTGTCGCGACGCTGGAACCCTACACCCACCACAGTCTTCTTACCTAGTCTCATAAAATCACGTTTCAAGCGCCTACTCCACATGCTCGAACTGTGTCAGGCTTTGCTCGCGGAGTGTCTACATACGTCGTGTAGGGGAATGCAGCAGCAGAGTCACACGTATGCTCGCATACCATACCTCTTCTGCGCCTGCCGCGAGGCTTAAACCCTACGCACTCCACAGTCTTCTGACCTACTCTTAGAAAATCACGTTTCAAGCGCCTAATCCACTTGCTCAAACTGTCTCACGCTTTGTGCGCAAAGTGTCTACATCCGTCCTGTAGTCAAAAGCAGCACGAGTGTTGCATGCGTCTTCGCATATTTTACCACTTCGGCGCCTGCCGCGACGCTTGAACCCAACACCTTCCACAGTCCTCTCATCAATTCTCGCAAAATTCCGTTTCAAGCGGCTCCTCAACTTGCTCAATCTCTCTATCTTTCTCAGGCTTAGCGCGCGCAGCGTGTACATACGTCCTGTAATGGAAAGCAGCAGTAGTGTTGCCTGTAGTAGAAAGCAGCAGCAGTGCTATACGCGTTTTTGCTTACTTTGCCACTTCGGCGGCTGCCGCGACGCTTGAACCCTACGCCCTCTACAGTCTTATCACCTAGGCTTACAAAATCACGTTTCACGCGCCTAGGCCACTTGCCCAAACTGTCTCACGCTTTGCGCGCGAAGTGTCTACATACGTCCTGTAGTTCAAAGCAGCAGCAGGGTCACACGTGTCTTCGCAAGCTTTATACCACTTCCGCGCCTGGCGCGACGATTGAACACTACACGCTCCACAGCCGTCTCACCTAGGCTCACAAAATCACGTTTCAAGCGCCTACTCCACTTGCCCTAACTGTGTCAGGCTTTGCTCGCGTAGTGTCTACATACGTCCTGTCGTTGAAAGCAGTAGCAGTGTAACACGTGTCCTCGCATACGTTGCCACTTCGGCGCCTGCCGCGACGCTGGAACCCTACGCCCTCCACAGTCTCCTCACCTAGGCTCACAAAATCAGGTTTTAAGCGCCTACCCCACCTGCCTAAACTGTCTCACGCTTTGCACGAGCAGTGTCTACATACGTCCTGTAACGGAAAGCAGCAGCAGTTTTGCACCCGTCTTCGCATACCTTACCAGTTCTGCCCCTGCAGCGACGCTGCAACACTGCACCCTCCACAGTCGTCTCACCTCCTGTCAGAAAATTACGTTTCAACCCCCTACCCCGCCTCCCCAAACTGTCTCAGGCTTTGCGCGCGAAGTTTGTACATACGTCCTGTAGTCAAATGCAGCAAGAGTGGTGCACGTGTTTTTTTCCCAAACCATACCACTTCGGCGCCTGCCGCGACGCTTGAACCCTACACCCTCCACAGTCTTCTCACCTAGTCTCACAA
>NW_013544606.1:0-1989 GCF_000499545.2 Eimeria tenella
ATATTTCGGCCGTTGTCGCTGTTGCTGCTTTACTTACTGCTGCCGCCACTGCAGACGCGACCCCTCTGTTAGCTTCAGGATTGGCGTTGCTTACCACATGCAGCTGGCAGCAGCTATGGCTGCAGCAGCAGCAGCACCAGCAGCAGCAAGAAATCTGTTTACTTGGTCTCTGCAGGTGCGGTGTCTGAGGGACTTAGCGGCGATGAGCGGCACGGAGCTGCAGGAGCTCCTTGGGCGGTGAGGCTGCTGCTGCAGCTGTTTGGCGTGCTGTGCTGCTGCTAGTGCTGCTGCTGCGGCTGCGGCTTCATTTGCTGCTGTTGTTGCTGCTGCTGCTGCTGCTGCTGCTGCAGGGAGGAGGGTCGCCATCTGCACGCCTTTTTAAACGCCACGATATCCGTGGAGTCTCTTGACTATGTTTGAAAGCTGCCGCCGAACCAATTGGGGCTGCAGAAGCTGCTGCTGCTGCTGCTGCTGCGGTGCGTAGGCGGGTTCCTTCGCTGCTGCATGCCGCTGCAGCTACAGTAGCTGCCCCTGTGGCGCTGCAGCACTGCAGCCGGGCCTTAACTGCAGCAGCAAATAACTCTTTTTAAGTCTTAATTGTTATTATTCAAAGGCAGTTTTCAAACAAAGACAGTCAGTGGGGCTCCCCGGGCCCTTTTGTAATAGCCTTTGAGGGAATTTGATGAGCCCCTGGGGCCCCCGGGGCCCCTGGGGCCCCCGGGGCCCCTGGGGACCCCTGAATACCCTGGGGGTCCAGGGGCCCCTGGGGCCCCCTGAAACCCTGGGAGCCCCCTGATCTCGTGGGGTCCCCCGGACCCCTGGGGGCCCCTGGTACCCTGGGGGCCCCCGAAGTTCTTTTTAATTACATCTCTTATCTTGTTCTATTCTCATTAAGTCTTTTTCTTATTTTAGCTGCCGAAGTTGGGGGTTTTTGTTGCATCAATTCCAAACCCTAAACCCTAAACCCTAGCCTAGCCTTAGAAGTTCAATTATGCAGCGCTAGCTGAATAGGTGCTGCTGCGCGCTGTTGCTGCCGTTGCTGTTCCTTTTTCTGTTGCTTCTCCTGTCGCTGCTGCTGCTACTGCTGCTGCTGCAGAGTGCGGCGCAGCAAATAGCACTAAGGGGAGAAGCACAAGACCTAAATTAGACTGAAAGATGCATTGCTGCTGCTCTGCAGAATTAGCCTGCAGCAGCAAATGCGGTACAGCAGCTGCAGCAGCGAGTGAAAGTTGTTCTTGATGAGCTGCGAGCTGCTGCCGCTTCTGCTTCTGCTGCTGCTGCTGCTGCAGCAAAAAGAAAAGAGCGAAAGCTCGGTACCACTAAATGCTCTTCACGACTGCATAGCTGCTGCAGCCGCCACAGCTGCACGAGATGTGGGGTCGAAGCAGCAGCAGCAGCAGCAGCAAGGGTGCCGGGAAAGAAAACCATGCAAACGTTGCGAGCCTCCCCAGCCAGTACCTGCACTTCTGCCGGTCTTGCGCTGCTGCTGCTGCTGCCGCTGCTGCTGCTGTTGCTGCTGCTGCGAAGCAGCTTTCAGTCTTTCGGGCGGCCTCGTTGCCGCAAAGCTCTGCTGCAGCAAGGCGTCAGCCCTGCTTCCTCCTGCAGCAGCAGCAACCGCAGGAACAACGACAGCAGCAGCAGCATCACCAACACTCCACCAGTGCAGCAACACCAGCACCACAAAAGCACCACAAAAGCTCCACAGCAGCAGCAACGACAGCCCAACAGCAGTACAACAGCAGCAGCACGGCAGCAACAGCGGCAGCCCAACAGCAGCACAGCAGCGGCACAACAGCAGCACCACAGCAGCAGCAGCAGCAGCGGAGCAGCAGCAACAACACCCCAGCAGCACCCCAGCAGCAGCAGGAAGAACAGCACGCCCCTCCACCCCTGCACCACCGCAGCAGCAGCAGCAGCAGCAGCAGCAGCAAGAACAGCACGCCCCTCCACCCCAGCACCACCACCGCAGCAGCAGCAGCAGCAGCAGCA
>NW_013544607.1:0-1553 GCF_000499545.2 Eimeria tenella
GCAGCAGCAGCAGCGGCAGCAGCAGCAGCAGCAGCAGCAGCAGCAGCGTGACGATAGAAGTGCAGATTAAAGAGACATTTAGCTGCCAGCTGAAGGGCAGAGAAGACCCGAAAAGCTTTCAGCAGGAAACAGCAGTTGCGGTATACATACACCCCAAAGTTACTGCCCGTTTGCTGCTGCTGCTGCTGCTGCTGCTGCTGCTCTTTTCATTTTTTTCACCTTTTGTCTTTTTTGGATCTTTTTATACTTTTAATCTTCATTTTAGTACTTTTTGTCTCCTTTAATCTCTTTGGATCTTTTTCAATCTTTTTAAATCTCTTTAAATCTTTTCAAATCTCCTTTTATATCTCTTCTAGTCTCTTTTTGTCCTTTTTTCCTTTTCTCTTTTTCGTCTCTTTTTTTCTCCGTTTTGTTTCCTTTAATCCCTTTAATCTACTCAATTAAATTGATGAAGTAAATTAAATCCATCTAATTAATTAAATAAACAAAAATTAAATTAATTGCATTGATTGCTTCCTTTGCTGCTGGTGCTGCTGCTGCTGCTGCTGCTGCCGCAGGGCCAAGTGTGGCTGCTGTCCCCTTTGGGCCCTTTTGCTGAAGTGTCTCTTTCCCTCGCCTTCTGTGGGGCCCCAGCTTTGCCCTCGCTTAGCATTCACCAAGCAGCAAGGATTCAGACAGAGTTCGCTGCTGCTGCTGCTGCTGCTGTTGCTGTTGCTGCTGCTGCTGCTGCTTCTAGTGCTGGTGCTATCGCTGGTGTTGCTGATGCTGACGCTGCTGTTGCTGGTGCTGTTGCTCTTGTTCTTGCTGCTGCTGCTGATGGTGATGAGGATGATGTTTGTGTTTCCGCTGCTGCTGCTGCTGCTGCTGCTGCTGCTGCAGCCTGCAGGAGCAAG
This sequence comes from Eimeria tenella, assembly GCF_000499545.2. Taxonomy (NCBI): domain Eukaryota; phylum Apicomplexa; class Conoidasida; order Eucoccidiorida; family Eimeriidae; genus Eimeria; species Eimeria tenella. Next base: position 894 of record NW_013544607.1, read on the forward strand.
TGGCAGCAGCTGAGGGCGACGCAGCTGCTGCAGCACGGGGGGGCCCCCACGGGGAGGGCCCCACAGCCCGCATCACCACGAGGCCCCCTTTCCAGTCTTTGCTGCTCTGCAAATATTTTGTTGCTGCTCTCAAGCCCCCTCCCCTCTCAGGTCCAAATGCATGCACTACGCATGCGTGCATGCATGCATGCATGCATGCATGCGGCAGGCATGCGTGCATGCATGGATGCATGCAGGCATGCGTGCATGCATGCATGCGTGTATGCAGCTTGCAGCCCTGAATGCGCAGTGAAGCTTTTGAGGGCCTCTGCGTGCATGTTTGCATGCATGCATGCATGTATGCATGCATGCAGCTACACGGCCCCACATGCATGCATGCATGCATGCATGCATGCATGCATGCATGCATGCATGCATGTTTTGGGGCTTTGTTTTGCTGCTGCTCAGGCGTCTACCAAGTCAAGGAAGTCTGCCCCGGGCTGCTGCGGCTGCTGCTGCAGCTGCGCGTAGCAGCAGCAGCAGCAAAGTGTCTCGACAGGCTGCAGGTGGCTTTGCCTTTCAGCCACAGAGGCGCTGTTGCGAAGGACGACCTCAAGGCCTCGCAGGTCAGCAGCAGCAGCAGCAGCAGCAGCAGCAGCAACAGCAGCAGCAGCGGGCCGG
>NW_013544608.1:0-1730 GCF_000499545.2 Eimeria tenella
TAGGGTTTAGGGTTTAGGGTTTAGGGTTTGGGGTTTGGGGTTTGGGGTTTGGGGTTTAGGGTTGGGGGGTTGGGGGTTGGGGTTTTGGTGGAGGAGCGGATAGTGGAGCGTGCTCCTCCTCTCAGACCCCAAAACCTGAACCCTAGCCCCTGAACCCTCGCTCCTAAACCCTAAACCCTAATTTGTGGTTTCAGGTGGTGGTGTACCGCTTTGTGACTGGGGGGACGGTGGAGGAGCGCATAGTGGAGCGCGCAGCGAAGAAGTTGAAGCTGGACTCTCTGGTGATTCAGAAGGGACGTTTGGGCGCGCAGCAGCAGCAGCAGCAGCGGCAGCAGCAGGGGCCCCAGGCCTCGGAGCTGCAGGACATTCTCCAGTTTGGGGCCCAAGAGGTCTATAGAACTCAAGAGGAAAGCAGCATCACAGAAGCAGATATAGACATCATTTTGGCGGATGCGGAACAAAGAACGGCAGAAATCGAAGCCCAACTCCAAAGGTCTTCCCCACAACTCCGGGGGTTTTCGAGGGTTTAGCAGGGTTTGCGAGGGTTTACGAGGGTTTGGAGGGTTTGGGGGGGTTGGGTGGGTTTGGGGGGCTTGGGGAGGGTTTAGAGGGTTTGGGAGGGTTTAGGAGGGTTTAGAGGGTTTAGGAGGGTTAAGAGGGTTTAAGAGGGTTTGGGGCGGTTTCGGAGGGTTTAGGAGGGTTTGGAAGGGGGTTGAGGGGTTTGGGAGGGGTTTGGAGAGGGTTTTGAGAGGGTTGTTTTGGGGGGTTTTGAGAGGGTTTTGAGAGGGTTTTTAGAGGGTTTTTAGAGGGTTTTAAAGGAGCTTTGAGAGGGTTTTGAGAGGGAATTTAGAGGGTTCTGGGAGGGACTTAGGAAGGGTTTTGAGAGGCACCTTGCGAGGGTTTTGCCAGGGTTTTGCCAGGGTTTAGAGGGGCTTTTGCGAGGGTTCGGCGAGGGGTTTTTCGAGGGTTTGGCGAGGGGTTTTCGGGGGGTTTGGCGAGGGTTTTTTTGAGGGTTTTCCGAGGGTTTTCGGAGTATCTTTCGAGGGTTTTTGAAAGTTTTTGGAGGGTTTAACGTTTCTTCCATCCCTTTCAACTTCTCCGAGGGTTTATTGAGGGTTTCGCGAGGGTTTTCAAGGGTATTTTGGGGGGGTTCGTAGTATTTCACGAGGTGTTTTCGAGTGTTTTTGGAGTGTTTTCCGAAGGTTTTCCGAGGGTTTTGGAGTTTGCTGAGGGTTTTCCGAGGGTTTTGGAGCATTTTCACGAGTTTTTCGGATATTTTTGAGTTTGTTGAGGGTTTTCCGAGGGTTTTGGAGCCATTTTCGAGGGTTTTCCGAGGGTTTTGGAGCATTTTCCGAGGGCTTTTCGTTTTTTCTTGGAGTTTGTTGAGGGTTTTCCGAGGTTTATGGAGTGTGCTGAGGGTTTGTCGCGGGTTTAGGAGCCCTCTCTGAGGGTTTGTCGCGGGTTTAGGCGTCCCCTTCGGGGGTTTGTCGCGGGTTTAGGAGCCCTTTTCGAGGGTTTGTGGAGGGTTTAGGAGCCCTTTTCGAGGGTTTGTCGAGGGTTTTGTAGCCTTTTTCGTGTTTTGTCCGAGGGTTTAGGAGCCCCTTTCGAGGGTTTATGGAGGGTGTAGAAGCCCCTTTCGAGGGTTTATGGCGGGTTTAGGCGCCGTTTTTGAGGGTTTACGGAGGGTTTAGGCGCCCCTTCCGAGGGTTTGTCGAGGGTTTAGAATCCCC
>NW_013544609.1:0-1082 GCF_000499545.2 Eimeria tenella
GGGGCTGCAGGGGGGCCCCCCGCTGCTGCTGCTCCTGCTGCAGCCGTTGCAGCTGCGCAGCAGCAAGCAGCAATATTTGCTTAGGGTTTGGAGGGCCCCCCGGAGAAACCCCAGAGCCATAAGGGACTTGGCAAGAACGGGAGAACCGCTGGTGCCACGGGGGCCCCGAGCCGTAGTGCAGCGCTGCAAACCCCAAACCCTAAACCCTAAACCCTAAACCCTAAACCCTAAACCCTTGCTCGAAGCCCCGAGAAGATGTGCCGCGCTGCAACCCCCAAGCTTTGAGCACTAAACCCTAAACCCTAGCTCGAATCCTAGAGCCGTAGTGCGGCTCTGCAAACCCCAAACCCTAAACCCTAAACCCTAGCCCTGGCTCCCAAACCCTAAACCCTCATCTGTGAGGCAAAGGCCCCATCACTTGACCGCAGAGCCACAAGAACTCCCCGCAGCGTCCCCCGGCCTAGGGTTTAGGGTTTAGGGTTTGGCGGACTCAAAGTCTTGGGAACCCGCGAATAAAGCCTGCAGTCCGCCAAAGCCCTTTCCGATAGTTCTCTGCTGAGGGTTTGCAACCACTGCAGCAGCAGGGGGGCCCCCGGGGGGGCCCCCGGGGGTTCTAAAGACTTAAAAGCCAACATGGACTTTACCCTAATGTTTGTCTGCACAGAGTCGCTGCCTTCGGGGCAGCCCCTGAGGCCACACCCAGAGCCTAAACCCTAAACCCTAAACCCTAAACCCTAGAAGCCCCAAACCCTGGAGCCAATCCCCCTGAAGGCCCGAACCCTTCAAAACCCTAAACCCTGAACCCTAAACCCTAGCCCCATAAAAGCCCTAAAGTCTCAGCCCCAAACTCCCTAGAAGTCTGCCATCCCCGTAACCCCAAACCCTAAACCCTAAACCCTAAACCCTAAACACTAAACCCTCGACCCTTTCCCGGGACTAGCCATGCGAGTGTCTTGAGGAACTTGGCTTCTGCGAGTCCGAGAGTTTGCGCGAGGGTGTGTAGGGGGAGGCGCTGGACGTCTCCCGCTACTGCTGCTGCTGCTGCTGCTGCTGCTGCTGCTGCTGCTGCAGCACGGCGGGCG
>NW_013544610.1:0-9284 GCF_000499545.2 Eimeria tenella
CTGCTGCTGCTGGCGCGCAGGGCTCTGGAGAGCGAAGCAGCCCCCGTGGTGGTGATGGCCACCAACAGAGGCATCACCACCATTCGAGGCACTGACTACAAATCTCCCCACGGAGTTCCGCTGGACCTTCTCGACAGAACCCTCATCATCGCCACAGAACCCTACTCCGAGCACGAAATGATGAAGGTGCAGCAGCAGCAGCAGCAGCAGCAGCAGCGCAGGAGTAGCAGTTGTAGCGGCAGCAGTAGTAGCAGCTGGTGCAGCAGCAGCAGGCAGCAAGTGTAGCAGCGGCAGAAGGAGGAGTAGCAATAGCCCGAGTAGAAGCAGCAGCAGCAGCAGCAGCAGCAGCACGAGCAGCAGGAGCCGCGAGAGCGGATGTTGTTTGAGCGTTCGAGGCACTACCAAGTGCAGCTGGCGTGCGGGCTGTTCGCCCTCGCCGTTTGCAGGCCTGGCCGTGGCCGCGGGCCGAGGGCTAGGGTTTAGGGTTTAGGGTTTAGGGTTTGGGCGTGCGCAGATAATAGAGCTGCGGGCGGAGGAGGAAGACGTGGAGCTGGAGGGCGAGGCGCAGCAGCTGCTGTGCCGCGTCGGACTGGACAGCTCGCTGCGCTACGCGCTGCACTTAATAACAGTGGCGAGTTTGGTGGCGAAGAGAAAAAAGAAAACTTCCGTGGGACTCGACGAAGTCCGCAAGGTCTACAGCCTTTTCCTCGACGTCAAGCGCAGCACCCAGTACCTCGTGGTGCGCAGCAGCAGCAGCAGCAGCTGTAGCTGCAGCGGTCGCGGGTGCAGCAGCAGCAGCAGCTGTGGCAGCGGCAGCAGCAGCAGGTGGAGCTGCAGCAGCCGCACGTGTAGCAGCAGCAGCAGGCGGGGCAGCAGCAGCAGCAGCAAGTGTAGCAGCATAGTGGCTGCAGCGGTAGCAGGTGTAGCACCAGCAGCGGCAGGTGTAGCAGCAGTTGCTGCAGCAGTAGCAGGTGTAGCAGTAGTAGCGGCAGCAGCAGTAGCGGCAGCGGCAGCCGCTGGAGCAGCGCCTAATAGAATGCAGTAGAGTTGAGGCAGCAGCAGCAGCAGCAGGTGTGGCAGTAGTGCGGCAGTGGCAGTAAGAGAGAAGCAGCAGCAGCGGCGACGACCGGCGCTGCTGCTGCTGCTGCGCGCATGCAGCCGGCGTGTCTGTACAGCTGCGCGTTTTGTTTGCTGCTGCTTCTGCTGCTGCTGCTTCTGCTGCTGCAGGAATACCAAAGAGAATTTATGTTTTCCGAACTCACTGAACAAGAAACTGGAGATGTCACAATGCGAGAAGCAGAGGCCCCCAAGGTCTAACGAGGGGGCCCCCAGGGCCCCCGGGCCAAAGAAGGGGCCCCCCGGGGCCCCCAAGCCCTCAAGGGGGGCCCCCCACTCGGGGGCCCCCTGTGAGCATCAGCTGGGGCCCCAGTTCCTGCTGCGGGGGCCCCCAGAGCTGCAGCAGTTGCTGCTGCGTGCATGCGCCCTTTGCTGCTGCTGTCTTTGCGGCGGGTTTCGCCTGCTGCTGCATGCATGCCTCTTAGCGCTGCAGCGGCTGCTGCGCTGCAGCAGCTGCAGCAGCAGCGGCTGCTGCTTTGCGGAGCCCCAGCTCCCCCGCAGCTCCTCTTTACGCCCCAACTTTCCCGCACACTTTTATTTATGTTTGAAGATTGACAAAATGTATAAACATTAAATTCAGATAAGATATATAAATATCAAATTTGGGTTAAATATATAAATATTTGATATGGAAAACGCACATAAATATTAAATTTAGATAAACTGTATAAATATTAAAGTTTGACAAAATATGTAAATTATTAAATATAGACAAAATATATAAATATGTATTTCCTTGTGCGGCCCAAATGCACATATTCACAATACATATATAGGTATACATATATATATATATACATATATATATATATATATATACCTATAAATGTATATATTTGTGTAGATATGTATTTGTAGATATACATTCATATGTACATATGTATATATATGTACATAAATATTTGTGTTTCCGTCTTCTTGAGGGTTTGGTGAGGGTTTAGGGTTTATTGAGGGTTTAGGGTTTAGTGGGCATCTAGGAGTAACGGGAGTGACGCAGGCTCTCAGCGGCTTTCTTTCTTTTCAATTAAACCAAATTGAATTAAATTAAACTAAATTGAATTAGATTGAATTAAATCGAATTAAATTGAATTAAATTAAATTAAATTAAATTGAATTAAATTTGTTTTACTTTATTTTGTTTTATTTTGTTTTCCTCTTCCTTTGCTGCCTCCTGGTGCCTCTGTTGTTACCGGAGTGCCTCATTTAGATTTCATTGGCTGCAGTTGCTGCCTTGTGCACCTGCAGCGTCAAAATAAGTCAAAACAAAAACAAAAAACGAAATAAGAAATTAAAATAAATTAAAATATTTATTTTTTCAATAAAAATTGCAGCAACTGAAAAAAGAGCCGCAGAAATAGAGCCTTTGGAGCGGCAGCAGCGCAACTTTGCTCTGCAGCAAACAGCTGCTGCTGCTGCTGCTGCTGCTGCTGCGCTGCCCGTAAAGGCTCCAGCAAAGTACTCTCTGCGCAGCTTCTTGCATACCATCAACGGCTGCTGCTGCTGCTGCTGCTGCTGCTGGGGATTTGCTGCTGCTGGCCTCCTAAGCTGCTGGTGATGCGTGCCAGGTTTAGTTGGGCCAATTCTTTTCCTGATGAATTCAAAATTTTGAATTAAAAAAACTAAAAACGAAATAAATAAAATAAAAAACAAATAAAACATAACAAAGAGAATGAGAGCCCCGGGAAATGAAACACAACAACCCCACCAGTGCGTGTCCCAGCAGGGGGTCTTTTGGTGACCCTGCAGCAGCTGCAGCAGCTGCAGCAGCTGCAGCAGCCGCATCGACTCTTCTATGCTTTCCCTCTAAATCTTTTAAATTTGAAAAAATGAATTAAAAATAAAAACTTAAAAGACAATAGCAGGGGCCCCCTCTCAAGCCAGCTTCCTTGGGGGGGCCCCAGCAGCAGCAGACAAAAAAACACATAGCGCTGGGGTCCCCTGCTGCTGCTGCTGCTGCTGCTGCTGCTGCTCCTGCTGTTGCAGCGAATCCCTCTGCACAAGAGCAGCTGCCTGCTGCTGGGGACTACCAAAGAGGGGACCGCCGCAGCAGCGGCTGCTTCAGCGAAGGGCCCTCACCTGCAGCAGCAGCAACAGCAGCAGCAGCAGCACTTACCAAACTAAAATGCCAAGGCTCGTCTAGGGGCATGCAGTCATGCCTAGCGAGGAGCCTCATTCAAGGTCCTATGAGTTTTTAACGGCAGCAGTTCCCAGCAGCAGCAGCAGCAGCAGCGGCAACTGCGGAGCGCGCAGCGATGAACACCGCAGCAGCGAGGGCCTGCAGCACAGCCGCAGGCGCAGCAGCAGCAGGCGCAGCAGCAGCAGCAGCAGCAGCCGTGTCACAATGGAGGGTAGCCCTCACAAGGGCTCTCCTCTGCTGCGGCTCCAGAAGCGTGGGAAGCGCAGCAAGCGCTGCAGCAGCAGCAGCAGCAGCAGCAGCGAAGGAGACACCACCGACAGCAGCAGCAGCAGCTGCAGCAGCAGCCCAGTCCGCAAACTTCAAAGCAGCACTAATCCCACGCGGGGGGCCCCCAGAAGCAGAAGAGGGGCCCCTGCTGCTGCAGGGGGGTCCCCCAAGAAGGCTGTAGCAGGTGGGGGGCCCCCCCTGCTGCCTCGAGGGGCCCCCAGCGTGTCTGCTGCAGCAGCAAGATTTGAGTGCTTCTTTTATGAGCCCCTAGCAACAGGAGCGAAGGCGGTGGTTGCTGCTGCTGCTGCTGCTGCTGCACCTGCTGCTGCGCTGCAGCTGGCAGCAGCAGCTGCTGCGCCCTTTGTCTCAGGCCTCCTACAGCAAGAAGCAGCAGCAGCAGAAATCGGGGAGGCCATTGCTGCGCTTCCGTTGGCTGAAGCTCTGGAGACGTGCTTTTATGGCACAGCAGCAGCAACAACAGCAGCAACAGCAGCAGCAACAGCAACAGCAGCAGCAGCAGAAGATGATGAGACTCCGTCTGCTGCTAGCGGATCACCTTCGCTAGAGCGTTTGGCGGACTTGCTGCTGCTGTTGTCGGCAGCAGACTGCAGCCAGCAGCGTCAGGGGTGGGAAAACATCCGCGAAGCAGTTGCTGCAGCAGCAGCAGCTGCTGCTGCTGCACCTGCTGCTGCGTCTGAAGCAGCAGCTCCCCCGGGGGCCTGGCGGGTCGTTTCTGCTGCTCTCGGGCTTTGCATGCAGCGCGGAGGCCTTGGGGGGAAGTACGCAGCCATAGCCTATTTAAGGTTTTTAGGGGTAAGTACTAGCAGCAGCAGCAGCAGCAGCAACAGCAGCAGCAGCAGCAGCAGCAGCGTCGTAAGTGCCTGGTGAGTGGTGGGCGCTGCCTACAGTCGCATAGCTAGCTGGGCAGTGGCGCAGTTAGCGAGCCAAGGATGTGGCTAGCTGGCTTGGCTAGCTAGCTGCAGCTTGGCTAGCTGGCTGCAGCTAGGTTAGCTAGCCACGGGTTGGCTAGCTGCCAGGGTGTGGCTAGCTGTTGCATGGCCTGAACAGCCGTTATGGCTTGGCTAGCTAGCTGCAGCTTGGCTAGCTGTTGGGGCTCAGCTAGCTAGCTTTGTCTTCGCTAGCTAGCTGCCGCTTGATTAGCTGCTATGGCGTGGCTAGCTAGCTGCGTCTTGGCTAGCTAGCTGTGGCTTGGCTAGCCTGGCTAGCTGTTATGGAGTGGCTAGCTAGCTGGGGTTTGGCTAGCTGTTATGGCTTGGCTAGCCAGCAGTCGCTTGGCTGGCTAGCTGTGGGTGGGCTAGCTAGCTGGGGTTCGGCTAGCTGTTATGGTTTGGCTAGCTAGCTGTGACTTGGCTAGCTAGCCTTGTCGTGGCCAGCTAGCTGTGGCTTGGCTAGCTAGCCGTGGCTTGCTTAGCTGGTTTTGCAAGCTAGCTGTGGCTTGGCTAGCTAGCTGTGGCTTGGCTAGCTAGCTGTGACTTGGCTAGCTAGCTGTGGCTTGGCTAGCTGTTATGGTTTGGCTAGCTGGGTGTTTTCGTGTACTTGCAGCTGCAGGTAAATGACCGGCAGGAGCAGCAGCAGCCCGAGCTCGAGGGACAGCTGCTGCAGCTGGTGCTGCGGCAGCTGCAGCAGCCTCTGCTGGGAAGGGCCATTCCTTGGCAGCAGCAGCTGCAGCAGCAGCAGCAGCAGCTGGAGCAGCAGCAGCAGCTGCAGCAGGCGGAGCGGGCGCGGCTGGCTAGCTGGCTGCAGCAGCAAGAGCCCCCTTCCCTTGCGGCGATTGTGTCGCTGCACCTGGCTTTGCTGCTGCAGCAGCTGCAGCAGCAAAGTCTGTCGTGCAGCAGCAACAGAGAGGCCCTTCGGCTGCTGCTGCGGCATGTAATGGAATTCGTGGGCAAGACTCAGGGGTTCACAAGGCAGGCGCAGGCTCTAAACCCTAAACCGTAAACCCTAAACCCTGAACCCTAAGGGTTCCCTTCGACTGCTAAACCCTAGACCCGCGGCAGCTGCTGCTGCATCTGCTCTGGCCTGTCTTTTGTCTACAGGGAGGTTCTGCTGCTGCTGCCACTGCTGCTGTTGCTTCGCGTCAAGGAGCTGCGTACGAGACACCTGCAGCAGCAGCAGCAGCAGCAGCAGCAGCAACCGATGCAGCAGCAGCAGCAGCAGCGGCTGGCTCCAGGGTCAGCCGCACTAGATGAGCCAGCTTTTGCAGCAGAAGAACAATGGCAGCACGAGCTGCTCATGCCCCAGCATGAGCAGCAGCAGCAACAGCAGCAGCAGCAGCAGCAACTTTTATTTCTGCTGCCCCTCTACCAGGGAGGACCTAATGTAGATTGCCTTGCTGCAGCAGCAAGCGATGTGCTGCTGTCAGTGCTGCCGCGGCTCCTCCAAGAGCACCTGCAGCAGCAGCTTGATGCAAGCGCAGCAGCAGCCGATGGAGCAGCAGCAGCAGGTACTGCAGCTCCACCATCTTATGGGGGCAGCGAGCAGCGGCAGCAGCAGCAGCAGCAGCAGCGGCTTGTGGACTTAGTGCTGCAGGCTGTGTCAGGATGCGGAGAGCTGCTGCTGCCAGAGCTGCTGCTGCACCCCTTGCTGCTGCTGCAGGCCCGCCTGGCTGACTTGAAGGACCTCAGGGTAGCAGCAGCAGCAGCTGCTGCTGCTGACGTGGACCCAGAAGAAGCGGCGCTATGTGGAGGCACAGACAACACTGAATCTACTTCACCAGCAGCAGCAGCAGCAGCTGCTGTTGCTGCCCCCAGTGCAGCAGAACTGAAGAGGCTGTCGGAGCTGCAGCAGCAGCGCGAGTTGGCTGCAGACCCATTTGTGGCGTTTCTGGGGAGCTTCTGTTTTGGCTGTCTGCCGAGCAGCACAGCAGCAGCAGCAGCAGCAGCAGCAGCCTGCTGCGCCATCATCAGGTGCTGCGTTCTGCAGGAGGCGCTGCAGCTGAAGAGCAGCAGCTGCAGCCTGCTGGACAAGCTTGAGCAGGAGCACCAGCACCTGCAACAGCAACTCCAGCAGCAGCAGCAGCAGCAGCAGCAGCAGGAGCAGCAGCAGCAGCAAGAGCAGCAGCAGCAGCAGGGAAGGCGCCGCAGAGTGCTCGAGAGATTTTTGCGTTTCATTCTCATTCCTTTGCTGCGAGCCTCCCGCTTGGGCCAGCGCCTGCTGGGGGTGGAGTTGCTGCTGCAGCTGCTGCATGCACCTGCTGCCAGCAGCAGCAGCAGCAGCAGCTGCAGCAGCAGGCTTGACAAAGGGAACGGCGGTAAGGCTGCTGAAAGGGGCGCGCTGCTGCTGGAGCCTTTGCTGGAGGACAAGAGAGAGAGCGGAGGGGTGCTGCTGCTGCAGCAGCTGCTGCTGCCGTTTGCTGCTGCACTTGAAGACCGGCAGCCTTTGATTCGTGCCAGGGCCATTGAGGCGCTGCCTTCAGTTTGCGGCGTCCTGCTGCGTGCTGCAACAGCTACGCAGGCAGCAGCAGCAGCAGCAGCAGCAGGAGCGGCGGCAGCAGAAGCCCGGACACTGCAGCACCGGAAGGCGCAGCAGCAGCAGCTGCTGCTGCTGCTGCTGCGGCCCTCTTTGTTAGAAGGGCTCACGGTCAGCTGCTTGGAGCACAGCAAAACTGTTGTGCGGAGAGGCGCCTTGCTGGCGCTGCAGCAGCTGCTGCCGCTGCTGCTGCAGCACTTGCTGCTGCTGCAGCAGCTGCCGGTGCAGCCGGGGCCTCTTCCCGCTCTCTCTGGAGAGTCTCCTGAGGAGGAGAGCGAGAACGAGGCAGCTGCAGCAGCAGCAGCAGCAGCAACTGCAGCAGCAGCAGAGAAGTCGATTGCTGCTGCAGCAGGACATGAAGGCTGGGGACTCTTTTTGCTGTTGAATTGGAAAAAGGCAGCAGAGAGGTGTAAAGACAGCTCAGTGCTGGTGAGGAGGCAGGCGATCAGCGCGCTGCACACATTTGCTGCCACCGCAGTACACAAGCTGCAGCAGCAGCAGCAGCAACAACTGCAGCAGCGACAGCAGCAACTGCCGCAGGCGGATGACCTGCTGCTGCAGCGCACGGACCAGCAGCAACCTGAGGAGCATGAGGAGCAGCAACAGCAACACCAAGAACTGCAGCTGCTGCCGGCAGTGCAGCAAACAGAAGGTGCTGCTGCAGCTGCAGAAGAAGCCACCGCTGCTGCTGCTGCTGCACTAGTCAGCAGCATCTGCAGCACGTGGAGGGACTTCGTTTTGCGAGCAGCGACAGCAGCAGACGAGGAGCCGATGGTGAGAGAAAAGGCTTCTGAATTGGCACAGAAGCTGCTGCAGTGCGACAGTAGCAGCAGCAGCAGCGCAGCAGCAGCAGCAGCAGCGGAAGCAGCAGCAGACTTGGTCATTAGCGGCGCAACTGACGAGCACTTTGAAAGTTTGAGGCGCTTCTTCTCAGGCTGCTGCAGCAAGCGGTGGGTCTTGCTGCTTGGGGACACATCGCTGCTGCTGAAACCCCTGGCAAGGGTTTAGGGTTAGGGTTTAGGGTTTAGGGTTTAGTGTTTAGTGCTGCGGTTTCTACAGAAATGGAATGGCAGCAGAACGGCTCAGGGAATGCGTCCGCAGCGTAGCAGCCCCAGGGGTTGCAGTGAGGAGGCTGCTTGAGTTGCAGGTGTGGCAAACTGCTGCTGCTGCTGCTGCTGGAGAGCTGCTGCTGCTGCTGGAGAGCTGCTGCTGCTGCTGGAGAGCTGCTGCTGCTGCTGCGGGAGAGCTGCTGCCTTTGCTGCTGGAAAGCTGCTGTCTTTGCCGCTGGAGAGTTGCTGCTAGTACAAACAAGCGGCTGCTGTTGCTACAAACAAGCGGCTGCTGTTGCTGCAGGGCTGCTGCTGCTGCAGCTGCTGCAGCTGCAGCTGCTGCTGCTGCAGCTGCTGCTGCTTCTGGCGTGCTGCTGCTGCTGCTGGTGAGCTGCTGCTGCTGCTGCAGCGGAGCAGCTGTGTCACGGTTTGCTGGGTGGGCGTTGTGTGTCTTACTACTTCAGGGCTTCTTTGACTGGGCAAATCAAACTACAGTGGGAGTCCGAGACGTCGCAGTCGTCGGCAGGGTAAGCAGCAGCAGCAGCAGCAGCAGCAGCAGAATGTGTGGGGCCTCTGAAAGCCAGACAGCCGAGGCTGCGGAGGCGGCCGTCGCAGCGTGGCGTAAAGTTGCTGCAGCTGTGCGGCAGCAGCAGGAGCAACAGCAGCAGGAGCAGCAAAGACGGCTGGACTCCCAACTGCAGTCATTGCAAGACCAGCAACAGCAAGAGCCGCAGCAAGAGCAGCAGCAAGAGCAGCAGCAGCAGCAAGAGCAGCAGCAGCAGCAGCAAGAGCAAAAGGAACTGCTGTTCGGCACAAAGTCAATGTTGCTGCTTGAACTGGTTGAATCTGCTGCTGCCTCTGCGTCGGATGATTCTCGTGCGGCTGCTGCTGCAGAGCTGTTGCTGCTGCTGCAGCAGCTGCTGCTGCCGGTTGACTTTGTTGCTCCCGCTGTACGTACTCTGCTGGCGCTCTCAAAAGGGCTCGTGTATCTGCCAGAGACCTCAACATTTGCTGCTCCTCCCACACAGCAGCAGCAGCAGCAGCAGGGGGGCAGCTGGACACAAGCGCTGCTGCAGTGCACGCGAGAAGGCCTGCAGCGGGAGCTGAAGAAGATGATATGTCGGGCTGGAGCGTCTCTGCAGCTACGTACTGCATCAGCAGCAGCAACACCAAGAGCAGCAGCAGCAGCAGCAGCAGCAGCAGCAGCAGCAGCAAACGGCACTTTA
>NW_013544611.1:0-1663 GCF_000499545.2 Eimeria tenella
TACTTCTGGCCAGTCCGACGCCCTCCCAGTAGCGCCTCGTAAACTCAAAAGCAAAACACGCGTCTCCTCTACACGACCGCAGGACAATACTCTACTTCGCGAATCCACAACACAACATCTCTAACTTGCAAAAAGACTCGCATGCACTCGAACAATAATCCCACGCACAGGCTGCTAACACGAACGCCGAGTTTTAACATGCCGCGTCCCTCCTAACGGCCTCTTCCTACTTTCACGAGATGCAGCGACAGTGGAACGCGGAGCTCGTACCATGCGCTGCGTTGCGCTGTGATCCAAAGCTCCTCTTGTGTGTCTCCTCACCATGCAAGCCAACGCCTTCAAAACATGCTCTCAAGCCCGCCAAACCACAGCAACGACGTACCGAATTCCCATTGGTTTGCAAACCACGGGCATGAATACCGCTCGTCAGACCAGCTTCCTTCAACAGCTCTGCAAAGATTCACGGGAGATATACGAGTCTTGTCCACGCGACCACACAGCAGTATTGCACTCTGTAGACCCGTAACACAGCATCTGAGAGGACACCCAGGAAATCCCAAAGTATGCCCACGCACAGGCTGCAAACAATACCGCCCGACGCAAACGCACAGAGTCCCCGGGACGGACCTTTTGCTACATGCACGAAACGCAGCTACGACAGTACACGCTGCTCTCGCAATGCATTGCGCTGCACTCGGCTCGAACGCCCCGCCGGCATGCCGCCCAAGCTCGCCAACGAGCCCCTTCAAATCACGCACTCAAGCAGACACGACGCAGGCCAAGTATGGCAAATTCACAAAATCAACACAACCGCATCCTCGATTTGTACGCAGCAACTGAGCTCCTCCAAGCCGTCTAACTCCACCACACCTCAAATGAGCGCCACCCACACGTAACACTGATTCCACTGATTCCAGACCAACGCTAAGCAGCGCCAGTGCCCTCGACACAAACACCTAACGCACTAGCTACACATAGGCGCATTTTGCATCACAAAACGCACACGAATGTCCCGTGACAGTCCACATGGCTCGTAACAGCTCTGCGTGCTCCATGGGCAAAGCACGCGTCTCCTCCACACCGGCACACAATACTGTTTCCACTCAGCGCACCCACAGCACATCGGGGCGTTGCAAAAGGACTCCCATGCACCACAAAAATTTGCCCACGCACAGGCTGCAAATACGAAAGCAAGACGTTAATATATCAAATCCCTGCTGAGGGTTTCCCTCTTCTTGTCCAAAGCGCAGTGATAGCAAACCACGCAGCTCGCAGCATGCGCTGCGCTGCGCTTCGCTCAGCAGATCCATTCGTATGCTTCCTAAGAACGCCGGCACAACCGTTCAAAACACGCTCTCAAGCCAGACTCCGCATACACCAAATACATGACACGCACCGACACGCACGCCACAGACACAACCTCGATCCTGGTAAAACAACAAGAACTGCTTCAACAGGCGCACACCCATCAAGCCTCAGGTATCTGACAACGCCACGCAACACTAACTCTTGACCAATCTTCTGCAGCACCAATGACGTCGGTGCACACACTCAACACACTTGCTGATCAAGATCACATTCTGCCCCACTAATTAGACACAGATACTTCTGGCCAGTCCGACGCCCTCCCAGTAGCGCCTCGTAAACTCAAAAGCAAAACACG
>NW_013544612.1:0-1395 GCF_000499545.2 Eimeria tenella
AGCAGCAACAGCAGCAGCAGAAACAGCAACAGCAGCAGCAGCAGCAGCAGCTTCAGGGTTTCGTGGTGGCCCCGTTGGGTGTATGGACAGAGTGGACACTGGTTCTGAGCTGCTTTTCACGCTTGTCAATGCATTTAATTTGCATTTATTTAATTTGAATTTATGTAATTTATATTTATTTAATTTACATTTATTTAATTTGAATTATTTGATTTGAATTTATTTCGCAAAGTTCGGAACTTTTCAAGACTTTTCAAAGTCGGCGGCTGGGGGCCGCCAGAGTTGCCTTTCATTTTCCAGCAAACTCGACTTTGAAGCTTTTTAGTAAATGCAAAATAATAAATTTAAATTAATTTAATTCATTTAAATTCATATTTCAATTAATTTTGTCCTTCGCGCTGCTCCCGTTGCTGCTGCTGCTGCTACCTTCGCCAGTTGCTGCCGTTGGGGTCCCGGGGGGCCCCCCAGAGGGCCCCCCCGAAGGGTACTGGGGGCCCCCCGTGGCTCTCGATCCTTCTGGTTAATTTTAAATGGCATTTAAACTTCAAATTTGGGGCCAAAAGTGGCAAAAAAGGAATTGAAAAACGGAATTGCTGCGGTGGCAGCAGCAAGCAGGTGCTAGGTGCCAAAATTACTTGAAGCAGCAGCAGCAGCAGCAGCAGCAGCAGCAGGAGCGAGCTAAACCGCTGCAAGCTAAACCCTAACTAGAGGCCCTTTATTACAGTGGAGGCCCGCGGGCCCCTTGGGGGCCCCTTGGGGCCTCTTGGGCAAATATTCTTTTTAATTTGAAGCAGAAAAACACTGAAGTCCATTTTGCTGCAGCTCACAATAACTGTTTTGCTGCTAAGGCCTTTTGGGGCTCCGAGAGGGGTAAAATGGCGTAGCAGCAGCAGCAGCAGCAGCAGTCAATGCTGAGACTGCTTGTGCCAGTATTTGTATTTATTTTGCTGCTGAGGCCGTATGCTGTGCAGCTGCTGCTGCTGACGCTGCTGCAGTTGAGTTGCTGCTGCAGTTGAAATGCTGCTGCAGCAAAGCCCACTTCCACTCGTGCTTCTGCTGCTGCAGTTGAGAGTCCTGCTGCACTCCCAGCTGCCGCTTGTTCTGCTCCTGCTGCTGCAGCACCGCCGCTGCCATTGTACTGCTGCAGCAGCAGCGCTGCTGCCACTGCACTGCTGCTGCTGCTGCTGCTGCTGCTGCAGTTCTGCCGCTGCTGCAGCAGCTGAAAGACTAAAGTGTCTTCTTTCAAAAAGCAAAAAGAACTTAAAAAAGAGAAATGGAATTAAATGCTGCACAGACAAACTGCGCATTTAGTTGCTAGGAACTCAACAAGCAGCAAAACCCTAGCTAAACCCTCACAAGCTAAACCCTAGCTAAACCCTCACAAGCTAAACCCTA
>NW_013544613.1:0-1197 GCF_000499545.2 Eimeria tenella
TTGCTGCATCTCGGGGGTAGACGCCAACAGCTGCTGCTGCTGCAGCAGCAGCAGCAGCAGAGGGGCTGCTGCTGTCTTCCGAGGCGTTCGCGCTGCAGCTGGTTCCTGCTGCTGCTGCGTCTGCGGTATCTTTTCGGCGGGGGATTTTAGCGTGTCTGAGCAGCAGCAGCTGCTGCTGCTGCTGCTGCAGCGCCTCGGGGTCTGCAACGGCAGCAGCAGAATTGTCTCCGCCCAAGCCGGAAAGGCAAGAAGGTATATCTGAGCAGCAGCCCGCGGGCCCTGCTGCTGCTGCTGCTGCTGTTGCTGCTTCTGCTGCAGCGGGGGAGAGGAGGGAGAAATCCCCGGCGCAGGGGGGCGCGTGGTGCTGCTCTGCTGCTGCCGCCCAGGGCTGCTCCTGCTGCTGCTGCTGCTGCTGCGCGTCTGCAGCAGCAAAAGGGGACAGGAGGCCCTCCGAAGAGGCCCCCGAAAGGTCTGTCTCTTCTGTCACTGTGAAGGCTGAGGAGACCGGGAGGTGCAGGGGGCCCCCCTCTTGAGGGGGCCCCCCTTTGGAGGATTTCTTTTGAAAGTCAGTCTCGAGTTTTGCGTCTCCGTCGTCGGTGCTGACTTCTGCTGCTGCTGCTGCTGCTGCGGCCTGCTGCTGCTGCTGCAGCAGCTCCTGCTTGGGCCACAGCAGCGAGCGGGGACTTTGCTCGGTAGTGCCCGGGGGCCCCCCGCCGCCAGCTTTGGGGCCCAGGAGGCCCTCGAAGCTGGGGGCGAGTTCGAGAGCAGCAGCAGCAGCAGCAACAGCAGCAAAGGGGGGCCCCTCGTCGCCCTCGACCTCGAGGGCCTGGGGGGCCCCCCGGAGGCCCCTGCGCGGGCTGTGGGCCCCCAGGCCCGTGGTGAGGCGGCGGCGCAGCAGCGCTGCTGCTGCTTCCCCCAGGGGGCCCCCATTTGTGGGGCTGCAGCCCGTAGAAGAGGGGAGTGAACCCTCTCCTCCGGGGGCCCCCTCGGGGTCTGGGGGCCCCCTGAGGCGCTGCAGAAAGGGGAGGCAGAGGCGCCTCTTTTCGCCCGCGTTTGCGGGGCTTGTGGACTGCGTAAAAGGGTACTGGGGGGACCCCACAGGGTGGGGGGCCCCCAGGGGGCCCCCGGGGGCCCCCAGGGGCAGCAGCAGCGAAGAAGGGCTGTGGGCCTCGCACAGCAGCGCCTCCGCAGCAGACG
>NW_013544615.1:0-1790 GCF_000499545.2 Eimeria tenella
GCTGCTGCTGCTGCTGCTGCAGCGGCTGCTGGTAGGGGCCCCCGAAGAGGGGGGCCCCGCTGCCCCAGCTGTACTGCGAAAAGGGGGGGCCCCCCAGGGGGGGCCCCATTGAGGGGCCCCCCACTAACCCAGACCTCCGCCGCTGCAGTACCCAACGAATTGCGTCAGCAGCTCCTTTAATAAAGTGCACAGCCAGCGCAGGTTGCTGCTGCTGGGGGGCCCCCAGCGGGCCCCCTCCTAGGGGGCCCGCCCCCAGGGGGCCCCCCTGGGACTGGCCAAAGAGCCCGGGGGGGCTGCGGGGGCCCCCCGGGGGCCCCAGACTAGGTGAGCTGGGGGCCCCCAAAAGGGGCCCCTGAGAATGAATACTGTCTGGAGGAGAAGAAGCTGGAGAGGCTGCTGCTGCAGCCAGGGGGGCCCCCTGCGCAGCAGCAGGGGGGGCCCCCAAGAGGGTCTGGGTCTGCACTGGGGGACCCCCCGGAGGGTACTTGGGCCCCGAGCGCCACTCCCCCAAAGCAAAGGAACCCCTATCTGGGGGGCCCCCGGGGGGCCCCCAAAAAGGGTAACTAAGGGTGGAGCTGCTGCTGGGCTGCTCGCCTACATGGGGGGCCCCCTGGGGCCCCTCGCTGCGCTGCAGCCCGGAGCTCTCCGCAGCCTGCAAGCAGCAGCAGCAGCAGCAGCAGCAGCAGCAGCAGGAAAGCAGCGACGAATATGAGCTGAGCTGCAGCACCTAGTGAGCACTCTGGGGGAAGGGCACGAAAGTTCGGAGGGTGGACTTACTACGTTTGCAAAGCGCTGCTGCTGCTGCTGCTGCTGCTCCTGTTCCCGCTGCAGCTGCCGTTGCTTTTGCATCAGGAGCAGCTGCTGCTGTTGCAGCTGCTGCTCCTGCTGCAGTTGTTGCACGAAGTGGCCCTGGGATCTTTCTGTCCCCTCCCGCGGGCCGATTTGCTGCAGCATTTGCTGCTGGTGCTGCTGCAGGAACTGCTGCTGCTGCAGCTGCTGCTGCTGCTGCAGCTGCTGCTCTGGCGCACCCAGAGCCTCTTGGCAGCGCATTTGCCTCTCACTAAATTTCGACGCCGCGGAAATTGCAATAAGAGGCACCGTCGCCAAAACAGGGCCTGCACAGACAAAAGCAGAAACGTGCTGCTGCTGCTGCTGCTGCTGCTGCTTTTGCTGCTGCTGCTGCTGCGTCTCTGAGTACTGCTGCTGCTGGTGCTACTGCTTTTACTACTGCTGCTGCTGTGGTGGTGGCGGCAACGCGGCGGCGGAAGCTTCAGTCCCCGTAAAGCCTTTGAGGCGCGCGCCGGAGCTGGGGTTTAGGGTTAGGGCCTAGGGTTTAGGGTTTAGGGTTTACCGAGAATAATGCCCTTAAGCCCCAAAGTGGAAAGGCCCAGAGCTGCCGAAAGGCCCACAAGCCAAGGGCTGGCGTCGGGGATTTCTCTGTAGATGCAAGTTGTCACGTTCCACCAAACCAGCCTGCAAACCCCAAGCCCTAAACCCTAAACCCTAAACCCTAAGCCCTAAGCCCTCTGGTGTGAGGGCCGGGAGCAGCGCGGCGTTGCGCAGGGCTCTGCGGCGCCCTCTGTGGCTGCGTGTTTGGGGTTTGCGCGGGGAGTTGAGGGTTCGCTGTCCAGGGTTTAGGGTTTAGGGTTTAGGGTTTAGGGTTTACGCGTTGGCTGCGAGGACTGCGAGGGCTGCGAGCCTGTGAGGCGCGGCGAACCAGTGCCCCCAGCCGCCTGCTGCTGCTGCTGCTGCTGCTGCTGCAGCAGCAGCAGGGGGCCCGGCGGCGCCGG
>NW_013544616.1:0-1409 GCF_000499545.2 Eimeria tenella
CAGCCCCCAGCCAGCAGCAGCAGCAGCAGCAGCAGCAGCAGCAGGGGCTGCGGCCGTCGCTAAAGAACAGTGTGGGGCCCCGGAGGCGCCGCTGCGAAAAAGTTATTGTTGCTGCTTCCTTTTGGGAATCTCTTTTTCTTTTGGGACAATTTTTAGAAAGACAAAATGTCCGCTGCGGCTACTTCACCGAACGGGTGGGCCATTCAGCTCGAGTGCATGCAAACGCATGCAAATGCATGCAAATGCATGCAAATGCATGCAAATGCATGCAAATGCATGCAGATGCATGCAAGCGCATGCAAGTGCATGCGAATGCTTGCTAATGCATGCGAACGCATGCAAATGCATGCAAATGCATGCAACTGCATGCAAATGCATGCAAATGCGTGCTGATGCCTGCTAATGCGTGCAAATGCTTGCGCATGCATGCTAATGCCTGCTAATGCATGCAAGTGAATGCAAATGCATGCAAATGCATGCAAATGCATGCAAATGCATGCAAATACATGCAAATGCAAATGCATGCAAATGCATGCAAATGCAAGTGCACGCGAGTGCATTTGTCTGCATGCATGCGATGGGCGGTCCAGTGCTTTTGCGCAGTGTCTGTACACCGCGCGCATGCGAATCTGCGCATTTGTGTCTTTGTGTTTTTTGCTGCATGCAAAAAATGACATTTTCTATTTCTTTTGATATTCTATCCAAATGAACCTTCATTTGTTCATACTTTTGTTTATTTTTGTTTATTTTTGTTCATTTTTGTTTATTTTTGTTCATTTTTGTTTATTTTTGTTTATTTTTGTTCATTTGAATGCATTTTAATGCACATTTTGGGCTGCATGCAGCTGCACTGGGCCAAGTGGTGCTATTGGGCTACTAGGCCATTATATGTTTGCAATGGGTCTTTCCTTATCATATTTACTTTTATTTATATTTATTTACTTTAATATTTATATATTTTTCATTTATTTGCATGTATACGTATAATATATATTTCCTTAATCGCATGCATTGCATGCACAAGCCTATGAATGTGTTCTTACACATTCCTAGTTGTTTATGCAAATGCATTAATTGTATATATATATATATATATATATATGCTAGCATATAGTTGTACATGTATATTATGTACATCTATTTTTAATCAAAATCTCGAATTTGTCCTGCCGCCCCCTGCTGCTGCTGCTGCTGCTGCTGCAGACGGAGCGGAAGCTGGCAGTTGCTGCGCTGCGCAGCTTCGTGGAGGGCGACGAGACTCAAGTTTTGCTGCTGTCTCTTTCTGTGGGGGCCCACGGGCTGGACTTGAGCTGCGCCTCCCACGTTTTGGTCCTCGACCCCCCCACAGACCCCAACCTGCAGCAGCAGGCGAGCTGCTGCTGCTGCTGCTGCAGTTGCTGCTGCTGCTG
>NW_013544617.1:0-1190 GCF_000499545.2 Eimeria tenella
GCCAGCAGCAGATGCTGCTGCTGCTGCTGCAGGCAGCAGCAGCAGCAGCAGCAGGCCTAAGCCAGCAGTGCCCAAGAGCGGCGCCGCAGCTGGCAATTCTGAGCCTCCAAACGCCAGCAGCCTGCCCTCAGCAGCAGCAGCAGCAGCCCCAGCAGCAGCAACAGCAGCAGCACCAGCAGCAGCAGCAGCAGCAGCAGCACCGCCTGTGATTAGGGACATGGGGCCTCCAGCACCTTCGTTTCGCTTTTTAAATAATCCTGTTGGCATTGAGCCTGCGGCGTTTATTGAAGAGGTGGGCTAAGCCAATAAACGCTAAACCCTAAACCCTAGACCCTAAACCCTAAACCCTAAACCCTAAAGCCTGAGTCCTTTGCAAGGGTGACACTGCATAGCGCCCTCAGCGAGCACTAGGGCTTAGTTGAGGGTTTTGGGTCCAGGCTGTAGGGTCTGGGTTGTGGGGCTTGTAATCGAGGGCTTAGGGTTTAGAGTTTAGGGTTTAGAGTTTAGGGTTTAGGGTTTAGGGTTTAGGGTTTGGTGGGTGCGGCACAGGAGGACGAAATACTTCAGCGAGCGATTTCGATATCCCTAGAGGAGTTCATAAGGGAGCAGCAGCAGCTGCAGCAGCAGCAGCACCAGGGCACTTCCGACGGCCCAAGCCCTAAACCCTAAACCCTAAACTCTAAACCCTAAACCCTAGCTTTCGCTCTCTTGTGCATGTCCTGCATGCACTTTGGCCTCGGTGGCTTTTTCTGTCTCTTTCCCAGCAACAGCCCCAAGCCATCTGCTATGCAGTAGCTAGCTGGCCAGCTAGCTAGCCAGCTAGCTAAGTAGCTAGCTAGCTAGCTAGCTACCCAGCTAGTTAGCTAGCCAGCTAGTTAGCTAACCACCTGGCTAGTTAGCTAGCTAGCTGGCTAGCTAGTTAGCTAGCTAGCTAACTAGCTAGACTCCTGGCCAGCTAGTTTCTCAGCTAGCTAGCTGGCTAGCCAGCTAGCTGCGTAGCTCCTTGGCTAGCTAGCTGTGTGGCTAGCTAGCTGTTTGGCTAGCTAGCTGTTTGGCTTCTGAGGCATCTGGACCTTTAGCTAGCTAAGTAACTGGCTAGCTGCTTCCGTAGCCAGCGAGCCACCTGCACACAGCAACAGGCAGCTAGCTATCTGGCTAGCTAGCTGCGGGGCTAGCTAGCTAGCCAGATA
>NW_013544618.1:0-9161 GCF_000499545.2 Eimeria tenella
TAGAGATGTCTATAATGACTCAAATTCTCTTCCAAAAGAAATAATGCACAAGTGCGTGAGGCCTAGGGTTTGAAGCCTAGGGTTTAGGGTTTAGGGTTTAGGGTTTGGAGGACTTGTCTGTAGAGATGTCTATAATGACTCAAATTCTCTTCCAAAAGAAATAAAGCATAAGTCAGTTTTATATCTGCTGCTTTTATTTTTCCATATTCTTCAACTCGAGGATCTCCAGCCCGCACGCAAACTCCCTAAACAAAAAATAATAAATAAATAAATAAATGAATAATAAGAAAATAAATTAAAAAGAGAATAAATTAATTAACAATATATAGAAATAAAAGAAATAAAAGAAATAATTCAAAGAAGTAAAGGAAATACGAAGAAACAAAAAAAAGAGATAAAAGAAATAAAAAGAAATAATACAAAGAAATAAAAGAAATAAAAGAATTGATAAAAATAAATAAAAGAAAAAAAAAGGAAAATAAATAAAAAATAAAAGTCTTGCCCTGGCGGTTCTTTTGAAGCGTCCGACGGATCCGAGAAGTCCTCTGCTGAATCTTTTTTCTTCTTTTGTTTTTGGAGCTTTCAAAAGACTTTCTTTTCCTTCTTCTGAGGGTTTTAGAAGGTCCTGAAGTTCAGAAACACTTTTCATTCTTTTAGGGACTTCACATGCAAAAAAAACCACTTAAATCCACCTTTTACTCGCAGAAACACAACAAATTAGGGTTTAGGGTTTAGCGTTTAGGGCCTAGGGTTTAGGGTTTAGCGTTTACGGGCTACAATTCGGGTTTGTAGTCTTTTGGGGATTATGATTAGGGTCTAAGGTTTAGGGTTCAGGGTTTGCAATTAGGGTTTAGGGTCTAGGGTGTACAATTAGGGTTTAGGGTTTAGGGTTTACAACTAGGGTTTAGGGTTAAGGGTTTCGGGTTTAGGGAAATAATGGAGAAGGGAACGCCTGTAGGGTTTTCCCAGGTGTACACCTCACCCTTGCGCCCACAGAATCCAGAATCTGAAAACGAAAACCACAAAAGCTAAACCCTAAACCCTAAACCCTAAACCCTAGTTGCAAACCCTACGCCCTAAACCCTAAACCCTATAGGGGCTAAAACGACGCGGGAATGCTTTAAAGAGTCGAAATAAAAGAATCAAACTTCTACAAATGCTCCATTTCAAAAACAAAACCAAATAAACAGATTTATTTATCTATTTATTCATTTAATTTAGTTATTTATTTAAATTAATTATTTAATTTAATTATTTCACTTATTTATTTATTTAATTTTATATTCACCGAATTCAAATTTGTCCGCAGCGAATCGCGACGCACAAAAGCGTCTTCGGCGTAGCCGTAGTCGCGGGGGTCCACTCTAAATATAAATAAATAAATAAATAAATAAATAAATAAATAAATAAATAAATAATAAATAATAAATAATAAATAACAAATAAATAAATAAATAAATAAATAAATAAATAAATAAATGAAGAAGGGGAGAAAAGAAGCCGCTTTGTTTTCTCGTTTTTGGGGGTTTTTTTCGGGAAGCGCATTCGGCAAACAACCATCCTAAACCCTAAACCCTAAACCCTAAACCCTAAACCCTAAATTCCAAACCCTAAATCCTAGACGCCCTAAACCCTGGAGCCATAATGCTGCAAACCCTCAGCACCTCAACCCCGAAACCCTCCACACCCTCAACCCTAAACCCTCAGCAGCGCAAAATGTAAACCCTACACCCTCAACACGTTAAACCCTAAACCCTAAACCCTAAACCCTAGTTGCAATCCCTAGAGCCTGAACCCTCGACACCCTAAATTATAAATCGCAAGCCCTCGAAACCCTAAACCCTCGGCCACAAACCCTCAACTGCGTGGCCTCCAAACCCGAAACTCTCGAGACCTCAAACCCTAAACCCTAAGCCCTCAAGAGTTATACCCGAAACCCTCATGTTGCAGCATAAACAACGCAAACCCTAAACCCTAAACCCTCGAAACCCCCCACCCCTAGCGCTCCAAGCCCTGCCCAGCCCTAAACCCTAAACCCTAAACCCTAAACCCTCACATTTTGGTGGCTATGGCCGAGGATCTGAAAGCAGCCAAAGAAGAGAGCCGCGCGCGGACTCTCTTCAGAGCTGCTTTTCCCGTATCTTCTGTCATCTTTTGAATTGAAATAAATAAATAAACAAATAAATAAATAAATAAATAATAAATGAACAAATAAATATAAATAAATAAATAAATAAATCCTGAGTGTGTAGATGGCCAGCTGATTTGGACAAGGCTCGGCTGACGGTGGCTGCGGATTTGCCTTCGGCTTTAGGGTTTAGGGTTTAGGGTTTAGGGTTTGAGGAGTAAAATAGAAAAGGGCAAATTAGAAAAGAAAAGAAAGAAGAAGAGACAGCCGAAGAAGAAAAAAGGCAAAAAGAAGCCGCACGGAAGCACTGCGCTTGAGTGAGGTGTACGTACACCCGAAGCTGCCGCAGGATCACTCGGAAATAAGTCCTCAAAAGTGACATTAAATAAATTAAAATTAAATTTTAAACTTCAAATAAAGTTTAATTTCAAATAATAATCGACAATAAGTCCTTGAGGATCCAAGATGAAGCTCCACATCGACTGCAGGGCTCCACAATGAGCCGCAGCTGCTGCTGCTGCTGCTGCTGCTGCAGCAGTTAATTCTCAGCTTTTGTGAGAAGCAAACTTGAAAAGTTTAGTTTTAAATAAAAACGAAAATGAAAAAAGAAAAAGAAACAAGAGAAGATCTAAAATGGGGTGTACAGACAGCCGGGTAAACCACTGGACAGCTGCGGCCTCTGGGGCTTCTGTGAAGCATTTAATTCTTTAATTCTTTTATTCATTTCGAATTCTTTGTATTTCTTTGTATTTATTTTATTTAGTTTTTCATTTTATTCGTCATTTTAGACCCGAAAAAGCTTTAACCCCCTTGCACAGGAACCCGCACTGCTGCAGTGTGCTGCTGCTGCAGTGTTGCTGCTGCAGTACTTCTGCTGCTGCTGCTGCTGCAGTGTTGCTTCTGCTGCAGTAATTCTGCTGCTGCTGCAGTGTTGCCTCTGCTGCAGTACTTCTGCTGCTGCTGCTGCTGCTGCTGCAGCTACTGCCGCTGCAGGAAGGCTGGTGTCGACCCGCCTCCCAGTTTAATATTAACTATAATTTCTTTGCTGCTGCTGCTGCTGCTGCTGCTGCCTTTTCTGCTACTTATGTATTTTTTAGTTTTGGTTCTACCTTTATTTATATTTACTACTTCGGAGACCAAAATTAAATAAAATTGAATTAAAACATATTTCCTTTTTGTAGAGGCAGAGCTGACTCTAGTGGGACCAAAACAAGAAAAAGAAATATATAAATAAAATAAATTAATTAAATCAAATTAAATTCAATTTAAATTAAAATAAAATAAATTAAATTAAAGTTCAACAACTTGATAAGTCAAAAAAGCCAGATGCCTCAAAAGAAACTCATTGCTGCTGCCTCCCCTTGCTTCTTCGCTGCTGCTGCGGCATTTTGCTGCTGCTGCTGCCGCGGCACTTTGCTGCTGCTGCCGCGGCACTTTGCTGCTGCTGCATTCCAATAAAGCAGCAGCAGCAGCAGCAGCAGGGGAATAGTGGATAAATACAAAATGTAAAAACAAATTCATATTTCTGTACAAAATCCGTGAATGCGTCCTTCCACAAGTGCTGCTGCTTCTGCTGCTGCTGCTGCTGTTGCTGCTGCTGCTGCTGCTGCTCTTGCGGTTGCTTTGGCGAAGACTGCTGCTGCGGTAACTGCTGCACCTGCAGCAGCAGCGCCTAAAATCTGCTGTTTTGTTGCTGCCGTTGCTGCTGCTGCTGCATCAGCTGTGCAGGTAAGTATTTTAAACTTGTTTTAATTCATTTAATTTAATTAATTTAATTAGTTAATTAATTTAATTAATTTAATTGAATTAATTTAATTCAATTAATTAAATTAATTCAAGAGGCTCGCGGCATTCAACAGCGCAGAAGTAGAGCTGCTGCAGCAAAATGCTACCGACACCTGCTGCTGCAGCCGCTGCTGCTGCTGCTGCTGCTGCTGCTGCCGCTGCTGCTGCTGCTGCTGCTGCTAATTGTCTTTTTTCTCCTCGAAGTCCACAACAGCAACAAGAGAATATTTGCTTTTGAAGCGCTGCAGCCAAGACTGCAAACTTTCTTTTTCACTTTCTGTCAAAGACTCCCAAGTGCTTGGCGGCTGCACACGCAACACACAAACCCTAAACCCTAAACCCCAAACCCTAAACCCTAAACCCTAAACCCTAAACCGTGTACCCCAAAAGCTATGCCCTCTAACCGTAAACTCCACACCCCAAACCCTAAAACCCAAACCCTAAACCCCAAACCCCATACCCTAAACCCTAAACCCCTAACCCTAAACCCCAAACCCTAAACCCTAATGGCGCTCGTTCGCAAAGGTAACGACAGCGGGGGAAAACGAAGCCCCAGGGCTTCTTCAATTATTTACTTTTATTTATATTTATTTATTTATTTATTTATTTATTTTATTTGTTTATTTTATTTATTTATTTTATTTATTTACAGAATTTAAAAGCTTCTCGTCAAATGACATTCGGGCCAAAGCCACCGTCGCGTCTTTCCCAGCAAAAATGTGGTAAGAACCTAAACAGAAATAAATAAATAAATAAATAAATAAATAAATAAATAAAAAATAAATAAAAATAAAATAAATAAATAAAATAAACAAATAAATAAATAAATAAATGAAAATAAATTATAAAAAAATAAATATAAATGAATAAATAAATGAAGATAAATAAACAAATGAATAAAGAATTAATTAATTAACTAAATTAGTAAATATAAATAAATAGATAAATAGTTTACTTCATTAATTAATTAACAAAAAATAGATATAAATAAAGTAAATAGTAAACATATAAATAAGCAAACAAATAACTAAACATAATGACGAGTAGATATAAATAAACAAAGGTAATTAAACAAACATAAAATATATTTAAATAAATAAATAATAAATAAAAATGAAAGAAAAGTATATAAATAAAAAGATGAAAGCTTTTGCAATAAAAAAGGAAATAATTAAAAGTAATTAAAAATGAACAGATTAAAGATAGTGAGACAGACAAAAGCAAATAAAAGCAATTTAAAAGAATTAAAAACAAATAAAACAAATAAAGCAATTTAAAAGAATTTAAAACAAATAAAACAATAAAAGCAATTTAAAATACAAAAGTGAAAAGAAATAATTGTGCCATAAAATGTTTTGCCATTAACACTGACATCAAAGACAAGTGCTTTGAAGCAAAAAGCACAGAATAATAAAGCAACTAAACAACTAAACAAATAAAATGAATTAAAATGAATAAAATCAAATAAAATGAATTAAAATCAAATAAAATGATTTAAAATGAACTAAAATGAATTAAAAAGATAAAAAAGGACTAAAAATGGATTAAAATGATTAAAAACTTGCCATTTTTGCCATGAAATGTTTTGCCATTAACACTGACATCAAAGACAAGTCCTTTGAAGCGGAAAGCACAGAATAATAAAGCAATTAAACAGCTAAACAAATAAACTGATTTAAAATGAATTAAAACGAATTAAAAGGATTAAAAATGGATTAAAATGATTAAAAACTTGCCATTTTTGCCATAAAACGTTTTGCCATTAACACTGACATCAAAGACAAGTCCCTTAACAGCCACAAACAGCTTTTCGCTCTTTTCGCCGTCGCAGCTTTTCAAAGCCTCCAGAGTCATCTGCGGCAGACCCGTCGTGCTGCAGCAGCAGCAGCAGCAGGAGCGCAGCAGCAGCAGCAGCGCAGCAGCGGGGGTGCAGCAGGAGCACGAGCAGCAGCAGGAGCAGCAGTGCGAGAAGCAGCAGCAGCAGCGGGAGTGCAGCAGCAGTTGCAGCAGCAACAGGAGTGCAGCAGCAGCAGCGACAGGAGCGCAGCAGCAGCAGCAACAGCACGAGTGCGGCAGGAGTAGCAGCAGCAGCAGCAACAGGAGTCCAGCAGCAGCAGGAGCAGCAAGAGTGCAGCAGGCGCAGCAGCAGCAACACAGCAGCAGCAGCAACACAGCAGCAGCTAGATTCTTTGTGGAAACAAGGGAAGCTAGAAGGCGGTTTGTGCACTCACTCCACGTCTACATCTGCTGCTGCTGCTGCTGCTGCTGCTGCTGCAGCTCCCTGTTCGCAAGGGGCTTTTTCCATTTTCGTTGGAGATGCAGAACTGCTGTTGCGGATGCGGCAGCTGCAGCAGCGGGGAGCAGCAGGAGCAGCAGCGGGAGATTTCGGGAGAAATGGACCTTTTTTGGAGGATAAAATGGAAATAAAAACGAGTTAAATTCCCAAAATTGAATAACACTTTCAAATAATGCAAAAAGTGCAGCCCTAGCGTTGTCTTGAGCGGGCGCAACGGCGGCGGCGAGTCGAGTGAGGTGTACATACACCCCAGCGTACCACGCCGGCTCGCCCGCCGGGTGTCTTTAAATTCATTTATTTCATTTTATTTTCATTTATTTTCACTTTTAATTATATTTCATTCTTTAATTTTAAATTTCCTTTCTTTTAAATGGTCATAAGTGCACAGTCGATCACCTGCATGCCTTTTCTTCGGATCGCCACTTAACCCATTTCAGCCTTCAGCTTTAATTCTCAACTTCGGCTTTTCATTTGATTCCAAATCTATTAACTAATTATTTAATTCATTATTTATCTATTTATTTATTTATTTATTTATTCATTTATTTATATTTTAAATTGGAAGCTAAAACAGGAAAATGGCATTTATGCAGCTTGCTGAAGTACTTGAGATAATTATGCCAGTTGGGACCTGTGGGGCCCTCTTGCAAACCCTAAACCCTAAACCCTGAACCCTAAACCCCAAACCCTAAACCCTAGGCCCTGAACGCTAAACCCTAGAGAAGACAAGAGGGCGGGTAAAGAGAAAAGCGAAGGAGAATAAATCTTGATGAAGAGTCACGAAGCTCGAGGGGCGTTGTTCTACGTTTCACTGCTGGGTTTAGGGTTTAGGGTTTAGGGTTTAGGGTTTAGGGTTTAGCTGGGATCCTGGTAGGAACTGACAGTAGTAAAACGCTGTGCTTAGAAAAGAATGGGAAAACGCGTGCTGCAGCTAGCTAGCTAGCTGCAGCTAGCTGCAGCGGTGGTTTAGAGTTTAGAGTTTAGGGTTTAGGGTTTATGGTTTATGGTTTAAGATGTCTTCTGCTGGGGACATAGGGTTTAGGGTTTAGGGTTTAGGGTTTTACATATACACATGCGGTGGGGCAATACAGCGAACCCTTGCTAGCTGCTGCAGCTAGCTGTACCTAGCCACTGCAGCTAGCTATAGCTAGTTAGCTAGCTAGCTAGCTAGCCGCTGCAGCTAGCTGGAACTGGCTAGCCAGCCGCTGCAGCTAGCTGCCAAGCTAGCCGTAATTGACTAGCTAGCCACGGCTAGCTAGCCACTGCAGCTAGCCACTGCAGCTAGCCGTAGCTAGCTGCAGTGGCCAGCTAGCCACAGCTAGCTAGCTACTGATCCCGTTTGTCTTTACTTGTCTATCCATCCACTGCAGCTAGCTAGCTAGCTAGCTTGCCAGTCCCCACAGCTAGCTGTGGCTAGCCAGCAAGCCCCTGCAGCTAGCCGTAGCTAGCTGGCCAGTGGGCTAGCCACCCCAGCTAGCTGTGGCTAGCTAGCTAGCCATTAAAGTTGGCTGTGGCTAGCTAGCCAGCGAACGGGGAGTTGCTGCTGCAGTGTCTTGCTGCTGGGGTGTTTGGAGTTGAGTTATATTAATTAATTTGTTTAAAAGAAAAAAAAATTAAATTAAAAATTAAATTAAATTAAATTAAATGTGTTCAATAAATTAAAGTATTCAAACTCCCGTGCTACTGCAGCTGCTGCTGCTGCTGCTGCTGCTGCTGCTGCTGCTGCGCTCGCGCTGTCTCGCTGTGGGGCTGCAGCGCCGCACCCGCGCAGGTCCAGGGTTTAGGGTTTAGGGTTTAGGGTTTAGGGTTTGGTTCAGTGCGCAACAACTTCAGACGGTGAATTTAAAACCCTAGGTTTCTATTTTGTTTTTGCTCTTGGGAAAATGGTGAGGACACGGAAACCCCAAACCCTAAACCCTAAACCCTAAACGCTAAGCCCTAGGCTGCATGCCGAAACCCTAAACCCGAAACCCTTTAAATTGCAGCAATCCCGCGAATGTCTTTGTGTGGGCTTTTGTCTTTTTCTTATTTTTAAATATTTTTAATTTTTAAATTTCGCTAAAGAAGAGTGAAAGAAGTCTTTTGCGGGTTTTCGCCCCCCGGGGTTTCTGCCGCCTCCCGCTCCCAATTTTTGTCCTTTTGAACGCACAAAACCCTAAATTAGGGTTTACATTGCTTTTAATTTAATTATTCTATTTATTTCTGCGAAAATCGCCGTTTAATAAACTCAAAGACGCCCGGAGCTGCCTATACACCGCATTTTCCCTCTGGGCGTTGGGGTGTACAGACAGCTCAAGTGCTCGTTCAAATTCAACTTTTTCTTTTTCCTTTTTTTTCGTTTTTCTTCCCCCCTTCTCTCTTCCTTTTCTCTTAACTGCCATTTATTAGGGTTTAGGGTTTAGGGTTTAGGGTTTGTTTGCAGAAGCTGTTTTGCCCCAAAGATGAATTCGCGGCGAAGAAGATTCGGCTGGTCGCCGCCTTTGCGGGGGTTTCTCTAGAACATCCCGAATTCGAAAAAGGTAATTAAATTAAATTAATCAAACTAATTCAATTAAATTAATTAAATTAATTAAATCAAATTAAATTAATTAGAGTAACTTACATAGTTGTATTGGTTGGATTCAGGTTTGTCTATTCGAAAGAAACTGCATTCTGAATTTGCAAGACCTATAAAACTCGAGAATTGATTAATTAAATTAGTTAAACAACTAATGAATTACGCAATTATTTAATTACAAATTCGTTAAAAGGAACATCCAAAGCAGCCCACCTGCTGCTGCTGCGCTGCTGCTGCTGCTGCTGCTGCTGCTGCAGGGAAGTCGGAGGTGTCTCCGTTTGGGCGTTGGCCGTGTCTGGAGACTGGAGAGGGGGAGTTGATATTTGGAAGTAATTCAATTTGCATGTATTTGTCTCTTTTGCACCAAGAGACCCACCTGGGGGGAGGCAGTTTGG
>NW_013544619.1:0-3318 GCF_000499545.2 Eimeria tenella
TACTGCATGACAAGGCATGTATGGGCTGGTCTGTTTCAGCAGCTTAACATTTGGTCTCGCGCCTGACACCGAGAATGTCAAAAATCGCACATTAGCAGGTTCGAGCAAGAAAAATGGATTGCAGCTGCACGTAGGTGGTGCTAGCTAAAGAGTGTTTCGCACTGTTTGAGAGTCCATTGATTGGGCGAATCAGAGAGTATGTGACAGAAGTTGACATTGGCTGCATGTGTTGGCCTGATACACCAAGTATCTAGCGTCTTCCTCTCTAGCTTGTTATAGTGACATGTGCGTTATGTTGAATGCTGCTGTTGAACGTAGGAATCTACGTCTTTGGAACTAACATGCAAATGTTAGTTCCAAAGGTGCCAATGAACGTATGCCGCTGCGCAAGGAGTGTCAAAACTTCCGCAAGCATCACAAAGTGGCTGTTGCGGCCGGCAGAGAGTAAGTTTTATCGCGTAAAACCCATATGCAAACGTGCCGTAGACGTGGCAGGGGCAGGTCGACAGATGCAGAACGTTACCTGACGTGACGTCTGCTGTCTCGAATTGCCGGGATCTTTTCTGCGTCGCGCTCGAAAGTCAAACATGCTTTGAAAGACAACGGAAGATTTTGCCCTTGTTTTTAACGCCTGGTTAGTTACATTTCGGAAAGTTAGCGTTTGTAGGCGCAAGCCGCCTACAGGCGGACTGCTGAGTGAATGAATGTTAGTGAGTGGTAACTGGCAGCTTGGGCGGAATCAGTTATTTTCTCCTTACGACTCGTCTTTTTCCCCACCCAGATTGGCTATTGAGAAATAAAGGGCTGTTGGACGCGTTGTTTGAGCGTTACATGTGTGGTGGGGTAGTTGGACGTTTCCATGTTTCGTAATGAATCGCTCTGACGAGTCTTGTGCACTGAGACGTGGCTATCTGCCGCGGCGGCGGAAGTGTTGGTTGAGCTGTGTTCCACGCTCAGTCGGCACCGGGGTAGTTGGACGTTTCCATGTTTCGTAATGAATCGCTCTGACGAGTCTTGTGCACTGCGACGTGGCTATCTGCCGCGGCGGCGGAAGTGTTGGTTGAGCTGTGTTCCACGCTCAGTCAGCACCGTAAGATTCACGGAGGTATTGCGCTCTTGCTTTTAGCCAATTCAGTGATTGCGTGCTAAACAGTAATCTGGTCAGTGGCCAAAGCTGGAAGGTGCGAGCAAAGCTGGCGGGGACCCGAATTCTTCTTGGAAGCCTCAAGCATTCCTTGCTTCTGTGGTATTATGCAGTCATCAGCAGACACATAGCGAAGACTTCAGCTTACAGCATGGGCTGCTGCCCCGTTTGAACTACGGTGTTGAGATTGCATTACTCGCAATTAGGCAGATAGAGTGCGCTGTTCCTACTCCTGCTCCTTAGTGACGACGTATACAGAAGACTAGAAGCGGGTGCTTTACATGCACTGTAGACTACATATATGATGAGCCGCGTTGTGTGACAGCGTGCGTCTGCACGTCTGAATTGTTGACTGATTTGATGACAGGCTTTAGTTGTTAACAGAGGTGGGAGAAACGAGTCGCTTGGCGCGACTGGTACTGCGCAAAAAACACAGTTGAGAAAGCTACTGCGAGTCACTCCCAGGTCCTAGTTTGCACAAGGAGCGAGGCCGTTGTAGAACTGCAGCGACGGCAACGATGCGAGCAAGCCGTTGTCGTTTTTTCCCTGTTAGGCACGAAATATGCGCCCAGACAAAACTGAGAGTTTGCTATCGCGTATAACGAACACTAGGCGGAAGCGGGAGCGTTTACGTGTACGCTGAATAGTGTCGACGTGATTTTTCCTGCGCAGTGCGGTTGTAAATACTTTTGGATTGCTGAAGGCAGGCGCGGAGATCTTCTGGTAACGCCTCGGGGTGAAGTGCGCGAAAGTTCAAATCTTTTCCAGTTCGCGCGAAATTTGTGCCGCCTGCAGTAGATGGCATTCAGGTAATTGTTTCGCTGTACTGCGTAGCGCTTTATTCTGGTCCAACAGAATCCCAGGTAGGAAATAGGGAGCCAACGCTGATCCATATATCTGCATATTCAAAAACGCGATGTTATTTGACGTATGCAGGAGGTGTGTTGCTGCAACTTGGAGGATTAGCAACTCATCTAGCATGGGTCATAGTGGACGATATTGAGCCGCGCAGTGCAGGTAATGCGTCTCTGAGTGTGTATTGCCAATTTAGAATTTGCCGCTGCTCAGCGGTCCTGTTATGTGGTGCAAAAGTTCTGATTGGCTTTTGAAGTGACTTGCGTTTCGAAGAGTGCACGCTAGAAAGTTGATTGGATTGTCGAGAAAGAATTTGGCATTTGCTTCCAGTTCAACATTAGAGCCTCCGAGCTAGAGAAAGCCGAGTTGCTCAATTGG
The DNA here is from genome assembly GCF_000499545.2 of Eimeria tenella. Classification (NCBI taxonomy): domain Eukaryota; phylum Apicomplexa; class Conoidasida; order Eucoccidiorida; family Eimeriidae; genus Eimeria; species Eimeria tenella. Next base: position 2,378 of record NW_013544619.1, read on the forward strand.
TGAACATGGTTGATTGCGGTGGAAGTTGCACCTAATACACCTGGGTCAGCTTGCAACGTGTGGACAGGAGTTTTGTATCATGATGGGCCTGTTGGAGTTTTGTTTTGCTTATTGACGGTTGTGTGCGTGTTTTGGTAGAATGACGTGACGCCTCAAGTTTGTTCAGGAAGCAGTTCCGCTTCAGTACTGCTTGCTGGCGCTTAAGACTCGCTTTATCAATTTGGAAGACGTGGTCGCAGACGTGGTATCGCTGGGCGGACAGCGTGGGCTATTCCTTTCTGCTGGGAAGTAGACAAGGACGCCGTGAAGCTGGCTGCGGTCTCCGGCATCAACAGCAGATGCAGAACCGCAGACAGCAAAGGCCGTGTGTGCGTAGAGACGGAGTCAAAGTTTCTAATGGAAAGTTGCACGTATCTCGTCTTTTGATAAAGTGTTGCACCGGTAAGCTTGTATACTTCATAGCGGCTGATATGGCTAATGACGCCCTTCGCTGTGTGTGCATCTGTCCTAAATATCGTGCTGTCTGCGGTACGTGATGACATTGTGACCGCATCTCGGTGTCCTTTGAAAACACTTGGATGGTTTGCTGAGTTCTGCTACAGCCTACACGCTCTGGTAAAAGCCACGTTGTGATCGTTTCTTGCCACTGTGCCCAGCAAGAACGGGCAGCGTCGGCGAGTGCGTGCTGAAGAATGCATCTGATGTTGTTTATCTAGGGCTCGGTCGTGGGTGATAGCGATGTTTCAGGGCCTTCCGGGGATTCATTCAAGACAAAGGAATGTGTAAGTTGGGAGTTTGGCTGCGTCTGGGACAACGAAAATGAAATGGCGTTGTTTTCGATTGTGGTCCGGCGCGCGTCCGTCTCTGTCACAGTGTTTTTTCTGACGAGTATTGATGATGCCTTCTTCAGCGTTCTATAATGGCTCTTTGCTGAGTGCTTT
>NW_013544620.1:0-1249 GCF_000499545.2 Eimeria tenella
GCAGCAGCAGCAGCAGCAGCAGCAACACGACCAGCAGCAGCAGCAGCAGCAGCAGCAGCAGCAGCAGCAGCAGCAAATGGTGTTTGTGTGCGCAGAACAACACTTTAAACATTCAGCAGTTTAACTACAGCCCTCACCCTTACCACTTGCCAAACTTTATGGACATCTTCACTTGGTCTATTCCCTTCGTCTCCGAAAAAGGTAAACCCTAAACCCTAAACCCTAAACCCTAAACCCTCCAGGGCCTTCCCAGGGCAGGAGCTGCCAGGAGGTTTGGGCAAACCTTAAACCCTTAAATCCAGCTCACAAGCAAGACGCGCAGCGGACAGATGTGTTTACAGAATGGCTCTAGGGTTTAGGGTTTAGGGTTTAGTGTTTAGGGTTTGGGGTTTGGGGTTTGGGGTTTGGGGCGCAGTCACTGAAATGCTGTACGGCATTTTAAACCCTTCACTGGAAGAGGGAGAAGAAGACGAAGAGATCGACAATGTTGAACTGCCTCCGGAGGCAAGCCATTAGGGTTTAGGGTTTAGGGTTTAGGGTTTAGGGTTTAGGGTTTGAGGTTCAGGGTTTGGGGTTTAGGGTTTAGGGCTTAGCAGAGTTTGTCAGGGTTTGGGGTTTATGACTGCGACTTTTGAGGGCTCAGGGTTTGTTTAGGGTTTAGGGTTTAGGGTCTCGGGTTTACCAGGGTTTGTGAAGGTCTACCGGGGTTTAGGGTTTAGGGTTTAGGGTTTAGGGTTTGTGGTGTTTTTCTTTTCAGGTAGTAAAGATAATGCGTGCGAACATCGTGCTCGCGGAAGAGGGAACAGCCCCCAGAAGTCGGCCTCCTAGTAGGGTTTAGGGTTTAGAGTTTAGAGTTTAGGGTTTAGGGTTTAGGGTTTAGGGTTTAGAGTTTAGGGTTTAGGGTTTAGGGTCTAGGGTTTCTCTGGGTTGCGTGAGCGGCTGCGGGCACGAGCGTGGGCGCAGCGCTTATTTACTTCAGAGTTCGGGGTGCCATACACACTGCAAGGGTTTAGGGTCTAGGGACTAGGGTTTAGGGTTTAGGGTTTAGGGACTAGGGTTTAGGGTTTAGGGTTTAGGGTTTGGCTGCAGGCGCTGGCACTCCAATAAGTCGGGAGCGCGCTGAGGCCTTGCGACGCAAAGTGCAGTCGGTGGGGCGGCTAATGAGAGTCTTCAAAACCATCAGGTTTGCTGCTGCTGCTGCTGCTGCTGCTGCTGCTGTGCTGCTGCTGCTGCTGCTGTGCTGCTGCTG
>NW_013544621.1:0-1170 GCF_000499545.2 Eimeria tenella
TGTTCTGCGCCTTCTTCGCTGCAGCAAACCCTAAACCCTAAACCCTAAACCCTAAACCCTAAACTCTCGCCAGTTCTCCCCCGCACCAAACCCTACAACAAAGCCCAGCAAGCTCTAGCCAATCCTAGCCGTAAGCGCTAACGCCAGACAACTACCCCAATCTGTAGGGGACATCACCCGCGCCCTAAACCCTAAACCCTAAACCCTAAACCCTCGTACATGGCTTTTCTGTAGAAGCTGGACTCTCTGTCCCGAATCTGCAGCTGCTCCTTCAAGGCGTTAAGGGCCCCTTCTGTCTCCTTTTCAAATTGGGCCTTCAGCAGATCCACCTGCAGCAGCTGCTGCTGCTGCAGCGCAGCAGCCTGCGCCTCTGCTGCTGCCAGACGCACCTGCATGCAGCAGCAGCAGCAACAGCAGCAGGGGGTGCAGCAGCAGCAGAAGCAGCAATAGCAGCCGCAGCAGCAAGTAGAAGGAGGGCAACTCAAATCGACTTTGCGGGGAGTAAAGGCGAGACACGACAGCTGCAGCATCCTCTGCTGCTGCAGCAGCAGCAACAGAAGCAGCAGCAACAGCAGCAGCAGCGACAGCAGCAGCAGCAACAGCAGCAGGAGCAGCTCAACCTCTACCTTCAGGTCCTCTGCAGCATCTGCTGCTCTTGTGTCACTTTTAGAAAACGCTTCCATCATCTGCTTCGTCAACTGGTCTTTGCTCTGCGCCCAAACCCTAAACCCTAAACCCTAAACCCTAAACCCTAAACCCTAATTCTCTGGGCAGCTGGCTGCAAGCTCGGCTGATGGCCTCAGCCCCCTCTGACCTAGGGCTGTCTGAGCCCCAGGGTTAAGCGCTTAGGGTTTAGGGTTTAGGGTTTAGGGTTTGCGTGCCTCGGTGAGCTCTCTGACGGCGTCTTGGAGTTCTGCGTTTTTCTTTATGAGCTCGTTGAGCTGCTGCTGCTGCTGCTGCTCTTTGTCTCCTTCTTTTTCCTGCTGCTGCTGCAGCTGCTGCAGCAGCTGCAGCTGCGACAGAGACACAGCTTGGGCCTTCTCGAGTCTCTTCCGCACTCTGTTGGCGTCATCTAACTCGCTTTCCAGCTGCCTCAGCGCACGCAAAACGAGGGTTTAGGGTTTAGGGTTTAGGGTTTGGGGTTTAGGGTTTGGGGTTTAGGGTTTGGGG
>NW_013544623.1:0-1044 GCF_000499545.2 Eimeria tenella
GCCGCCGCAGCGCAGCAGCAGCAGCAACAGCGGCGGCAGCAGCAGCAGCATCGCTAGTCGCTGCCGGGTGGCCTCGGGGCGCATTTGAAGTATTTTTGGTCTTTTAAATTCAAAATAAACTCAATTTCCTTTCTAATTTTCATTTATTTCATTTATTTATTTCTAAAACTTCTTTTCTTTTCCGCTTTTCCCGCCGCCGCCGCCGCCGCCGCCGCCGCCGGTCTCGCTAGCGCTGTCGATACACCCCAGCGCCCAACGTTCTTCCTGTTCCCGTCAGTTTCCACTTTTCATTTATTTATTTTATTTTATTTTCCATTTTGTTTCCACTTTTCCGTTTTCTCCAGCTTTTAGGGGCCTCGGGGGGCCCCCAGGGGCCCCCGCCCGCAGCGCCAAACCCTCGCGCTGCAGCTGCTGCTTCTCAAAACACCTTTCAGGGTTTAGGGTTTAGGGTTTCGGGTTCGGGGCTGAGTTTTAGAGGCGCCGCAAGTCCACTTAGCCCAGTTAGGATCCATCAGCTGCAAACCCTCCACTGAAACTAAACCCCAAACCTTAAACCCTAAACCCTAAACCCTTTCTAAACCCTTTGTGTTTCGCTTTCTCAGCTAAACCCTCGCAATGTCAGCCCCGAAGCAATCCGGCCAGGGGGCCCCCTCCTCCTCAGCTTCTCAGAGCCGCCCCGAGGCCCCCAAGGGGGCCCCCCAGGGGGCCCCCCAGGGGGGCTCCCCGGGGGCCCCCCAGGAGTCGCTGCCCCCCTCTGGGGCCCCCCAGGGGGCCCCTAAGGAGGCCCTGGCGACTCGGGGGGCCCCCCAAGAGAGTGGCCCCCAGGAGGCCCCCCAGGGGGCCCCCCAAGGGGCCCCCCAGGAGGCCCCCCAGGGGGCCCCCCAGGGGGGCCCCCAGGGGGGCCCCCGGGGGGCCCCTGCTGCGGACTCGCAGCGCAAGGGGGGCCCCCTCTCCCGCGGGGCCTCGCAGCTGACCCCGCGGGGAGTGCCTGGCAGGAGCAGCAGCAGCAGCAGCAGCAGCATGGGGAAGGGCCCGCGGATGAGC
>NW_013544624.1:0-1437 GCF_000499545.2 Eimeria tenella
GTATACAAGATGCTTGCAATGCGTTGCTGTTAATCGCATGTGCCTATATATGTGTACTATGCGTCAAGTCAGGTACAAAGCCAAGCCTGCAGGCAACGCAAAATCAATTGAGGTAAACAAAGAAGTGATGAATGCGGCCACGAGCGCGACGGAAGTAGATCTGTAGTGCAGAACTAAACCCTGCCGAACGTGCCTGCAACAACTGCGCAGACGGCTGTACGATTTCGCCCTTTCACAAATGAACACAAACGCACACAAGCGAAATTCCACCAATGGCAGTGTCGAGGTGACAAATGGGTTTGCTGTTGTGCACCAGAGGCAATCAGGCCACCAATATATATATTCGCTTCACACTGGCGGCACCACTCAGCCAACGCGCAGGAAATGTCAAGAAGAAAGTAAGGAACACATTATCAACCTGGGTTAAGAGGCACTTAAGGCACTGGACGCACCCAAATGCTGAATACCTTTAGCTTCAGGATCTTGGCAAGTATCAACACAACGCATTCAACAGGTCAGCGTAGCCCCGCGCCCACCAACGCTGATGCACTTCCGAATTACGAACGTCCAAACAATACCGAAATGGACAGCCAATTTTCAGCCCGCCAGGTAGCTTGCACGTCACAAACTCTTCTGATACAAATTCCTTCTCAGCGGCCTGAAAATGCGGATGCCGCAAAGGATGGCGCCAAACACACCGCCAACTACACTGAATGCGTACACGGGTGACTAATATCCAACCAACAGCGCGCATGAAGCAACAGTCCTGTCACGTACTTTCTGAAGACAGAGGCAGAGCGGTAACAAAGAAAAGAATATGTGACAAACCCAAGCCTGCCGCGCACGCCAACTACTTCACTCGCAAGACGTCTCTTCCGAACATCGAGCAGCACCACTTCTCCTTGTTGACCAGAATACTTCACCCAACGGCCAGATAGCGTAGGAGAAAACCGGAAAACAAACTTTGCTGCCCAGAACAAGCCACCCAAGCAACCGCGTATTAGCAACAATATCAGAGGAATCACTAATGGTAACACGGTCCACGGCCTCGCCGCGTCGCCATAAACTTCTTCAGCACCACAGAAATCTCGTATACAAACAGATGGATTTCTTGCACCTGCACGAGGCACGCAAGAACTCCGTAAGAAATGCAACACAGTCTAGGCCACCGCCAGCACAGTAACAGAGGGTACTCCAACTGGAAAGCCAGCATGCTGTGCACGACTGGATTAGCTGCATATTAACTTAATGGACACAGATAAGAAGCTGCCCTTGAAACAAACCTCCTAGGCTGCGTGCAATGTGATGCGATGGCCAGAACAAAAGACCAGAGAACATTCCGAAAAAGCACATTTCCACAAACGCTCCTCGCTGATATGAAGGCTTTCTTGATGCCAAATCCGCAGGGAAAACATTCGCTGAAAAGGGCAGCGCATG
>NW_013544625.1:0-1249 GCF_000499545.2 Eimeria tenella
GGCCCGGGAAAAGCCGGCAGCAGCAGCAGCAGCAGAGTCCGTCTGCGTGCGCTCTTCTGCACTGGACAGCTGGGGTGTATGGACACCTGAGCAGCAGCAGCACTGCAGCAACTGGCTGCGACTGCTGCTGGGTATTCTCCGCTGCTTAGAAGTTTGGCGCTGGGGGACCTCCAGCAGCAGCTCGCTGCTGCAGCTGCTGCTGTGCAACGCTGTTGCTGCACTGGAGGAGGACCGGCGTTTGGCTGCGGGGGTCCCCGACTTGCTGCTGCAGGCCGCAGCAGCAGCAGCAGCAGCAGCAGCAGCAGCACGCGGCGCCGACGAGCAGCTCTGCTGCAGCACGGACCTCGCACTGCCCTGGCTGCAGCTAGCAGCAGCAGAAGAAGCAGCAGCAGACACAAGGGGGCCCCCCAGGGCCTCTCTTTGGTGGCCAGCAGTTTATTTGGCCTTCAGAAGTGGAGACTTACTTGTAAGACCCTCCCCTAGTCCCCAGGGGGCCCCCTCCGCAGGGGCCCCCCTCTCTGGGGGCCCTTTATCAAGGGGGGGGCCCCTTCAATAGAGGCCCCCTGTCCTTGGGGGCCCCCGTCTTTAGGGGCCCCTTATTTTTGGGGGCCCCTTATCTATGGGGGCCCCCGACTCTGGGGGACCCCTCGTTTGTGCGGGGCCCCTATCTGTGGGGGCCCCCGTCTCTAGGGGCCCCCTTGCTTGTGGGGGCCACTTATCTATGGTGTTCCCCTGTCTCTAGGGGCCCCTTTATTTATGGGGCCCCCCATATCTCAGGGGCCCCCCTTATCTGTGGGGGCCCCCACTCCTCACCTATCCATGGGGCCCCCCTTAGTCCTTAGTTATGGGCCTTGTCTTATCTATGGGAAATCCCCCTTATTTCTGGGGGCCCTAAACTTGGGGGGCCCCCCTTGGGGGCCCGAAGCTTAGGGGGCCCCTTTGATTGGTTGCTGCAGCTGTTGACCTTGCCACTGCTCATGTGCTGCTGCTGCTGCTGCTGTTTGCTGCTGTTTGTGTGCTGCTGCAGTGCCTCCTCTGCCTGGGCGCGGGCTCCACCTTGGGGCCTGGCTGCTGCAGCTTTTCCGCGGCAGCTTCTGCGGCGATTGCTGCTGCAGCAGCAGACCCTTCTGTCGCATCCCAGCAGCAGCAGCAGCAGCAGCAGCAGCAATCTGTGTGCCTCCGCGAGTTTGGGCCCTACCCGCCGCTGCTGCCTTTCATTTGCCGGCAGCTGCTGCTGCTGCTGGTGTGG
>NW_013544626.1:0-1654 GCF_000499545.2 Eimeria tenella
GGCCCTCACAGCTTCCTCGCGGCAGGGGCCCCCTGCCAAGAAAGGGCCCCCGGGGGCCCCCAAGGGAAGGTACAGTTCTCAAGAGGACCCTGAGGGGGCCCCCAAGCACTTTGGGGGGCCCCTCAAGCCAGACGAGGGCCTCAGGGGCCCCCCATTTGAAGGGTACAGCAGCGGGCTTCTGGGAGGCCCCACGTGGGGCCCCTCCGCCCCAGGGGTTTATACCTGCTGCTTGCTGCAGCAGCAGCGGCGCTGGGGGGCCCCCTGGGGGGCCCCCAACACCCAAATAGGGTACTTGGGGGGCCCCTCAATTGAAGAACAAAAGGCTTTCTTTGCTGCTTCCTCATGGGAGCCCCAAGACTTCAAATTCATAAGAACAGTAGGTAAGAAACTCCATAGAAAAAGGGTCCCCTGGGGGCCCCCAGGGGGCCCCTGGAGGCCTCCTAGGGGGCCCCTGGGGGCCCCCTAGGGGGCCCTTACGGGGCCCTAAAACCGCCCCTGGAAGGCCCCCAGGGGGCCCCTAGGGGGCCCCTAGAGGGCCCCAAGGGGGGCCCTCGACATCGCCTGGGGGACCCCTAGGGGGCCCCTTGAGGGTTCTTAGGGGCCCCCTCAGGGACCACCTCAGGGGCCCCATGACATCTCGAGGGGGGCCCCTAGGGGGCCCCAACGGGGCCCCACAAGATTCCGTGGGGGGCCCCTAGGGGGCCCCCAGAGGGCCTTCTGGGGCTGGCGATGGGTTGCGAATGCCTAAACCCTAAACCCTAAACCCTAAACCCTAAAACCTAAACCCTAATTTCTGGGGTTTGCTTCTGTCAGGCACGGGCACATTAGGCCGAGTGTTTATAACTCGTTTAAAGCCCCGAGAGGCCCAGCACTGCAGGGCCTGTCCCTTCGGGGGCCCCCCCCTCTCCCCTTCTTCCCTTGGGGGCCCCCTGGGGGCCCCTCTGGGGGCCCCCCTGGGTTCGCCTTCCCGAGTGCCCCTTGGGAGGAGCCTGGGGGCCCCCCTGGGGGCCCCCCTGGGGGCACCCCTGGGGGGCCCTCTGGGGGGACCCCTGGGGGGCCCCCTGGGGGGACCCCTGGGGGGCCCCCTGGGGGGCCCCCAGGAGGTGGAGGGGCCCCAAGAGGGGCCCCCCTGCTGCTGCGAACTGCGGGGGGCCCTGGAAAGCATTCCTTATGCTGTGAAGAGATTAAGGAAATATCAAATTCTGCAAACGAAGCAGCAGACTCATGTTTTAAATGAAAAGAAGATTCTGAGGAACATGAACCATCCGCTCGTCGTCAACCTGTGCGCCAAACCGTAAACCCTAAACCCTAAACCCTAAACCCTAAACCCTAGGCGGTGGGCGCTGGCCACTGGCTCCTCGGTTTTACTTTTAAACCCTGGAAGCCATCAAACCCTAGACGAGAAACCCTAGGCTTTGGAGCTGAAGTCTATGCAGTTTATCCGAAACCCTAGACCCTAAACCCTACGAAACTAAACCCTAAACCCTAAACCCTAAACTCTAACCCCTAAACCTTGTGGTGTAGACAGAGACATGCAGCTCCCCCGAAAGGGTTCCAACTGGGCAGCGGCGCTGCTCGCAGACCTGCACGGTCAAGGGTTTAGGGTTTAGGTTTAGGGTTTAGGGTTTAGGGTTTAGGGTTTAGGGTTTAGGGT
>NW_013544627.1:0-2279 GCF_000499545.2 Eimeria tenella
GGGGCGGGGAGAGCGAGCTGCAGCAGCTGCTCCCCCAACCGCCCCGCAGCTCGCAGAGGTGATGTGCGGCACGCAGCAGCACCGAGAAGACAGCGGCCAGTAGCAGTGCAGCAGTAGCAGCAGCAGCAGCAGCAGCAGCACAGCAGCAGTAGCAGCAGCGGCAAGGTTACCTGTTCAGGAAGGAGAAGCACTCGATGTCCAGCATGTGGACTTCGTCGATAAACAAAACGCCCTAAATCCACACAGAAACACGCACACCGTAAACCCTAAACCCTAAACCCCAAGCTTTAAAACCCCAACCCTCAGCCCTCATTATCTAGCTCAGCAACCCTAGAGTCTAAACCCTCAGCCCTACTAAACCTCAAACCCTAAACCCTAAACCCTAAACCCTAAAGCCAGCGCACAGGTATGATCTCGGCTTTTCCCTCTTCCCTCCACTCGGCAACTTTGGCGTCAATTTGTTCTCGAACTTCTCCTTTTATTTCTCCCGTGTCTCCCGCAAACAAAGCCAGAAAACCCTGCGCCCTGAGCAGCCACAAGCAGCAGCAGCAGCAGCAGCAGCAGCGACAGAGCTAACAGCCCAAGCAGTGCTAGCCACTGCCCCAAGCAGCACCAGCAGCAGCAGCTAATGCGTTACCCTGCAACTATCCAGCTAAGGGGGCCCCCTTAGGGGCCCCTAATGGGGCTACAACCCCCAAAAGGGCTCCGCAGGGGCCCCACAGGGGCCCCCGGGGGGCCCCATGGGGGCCCCATGGGGGCCGCTGGGGGGCCCCACGGGGGCCCCCGTGGGGCTAGTTTGAGGGTATATGTTTACCTGCTGTTGATAACATCAATTTCGTGCAGAGTGACAGTGTGGACAACTTCTTTCCTCTTCTGGAGTTCGCCCTCGGGGCACTGCAGAGGCAAAAAGGCGAAACTAGGGTTTAGGGTTTAGGGTTTAGGGTTTGGGGTTTAGGGTTTGGGGTTTAGGGCGAGGCACAAGGGAAACGGCTGCGTCGATATGCGCCTCCTCGCCACCAGTCCTTACCCGCGCCAGCTAGCCTGCCCCTAGTAGGTCTAGGGTTTCGGGTTTAGGGTTTAGGGTTTAGGGTTTAGGGTTTTGGACCTGGACAAAGCGCGTGGTGGGCCCCACAGCGTCGAAGTCCTTCGCCCGCGCAAACCCTCGACCAATTTTTGAAACTTTGCCGCTGGCCTTGTCAATAGAAATGACATCTCCAGCAGTCACTCCTTCTTTTGTTAACGCGTCTGCAAAAACCCTAAACCCTAAACCCTAAACCCTAAACCCTGTGCCCTACACCCTAGGCCCTAGGCTGGCCTTGTCAATAGAAATGACATCTCCAGCAGTCACTCCTTTTGTTAACGCGTCTGCAAAGACCCTAAACCCTAAACCCTAAACCCTAAACCCTAAACCCTAAACCCTAGGCTCTAGGCCGTAGGCACTTTTAAACCCTGCAGCCCGGCGGCGCACACACGCCGGGCTCTTTGCCTCTTCCTGGTACTAAACACTAAAGAGTGCACTAGCTAGCTAGGCTGGCTAGCTAGCTCGCTGGCTATCTAGCTAGCTAGGCCGGCTAGCTAGCTAAGGGGCTATCTAGCTAGCTAGGCTGGCTAGCTAGCTAACTGGCAAGCTAGCTAGCTAGGCTGGCTATTCAGCCAGCTGTTTGGCCAGCTAGCCGCTTGGCTAGCGAGCTGTTTAGCTAGCCCGCTGGCTAGCTAGCTGTTCAGCTAGCTGGCTAGCTAGCTTTGTAAGCCGGCTACTTAGCTAGCTGTTTAGCTAGCTAGCTATCTGGCTAGCTATATGGCCAGCTCTCTGGGTACGCTGGCCAGTTAGCTAGCTGTTTGGCCAGCTAGCTGGCTACCTAGCTAGCTAGCTGTCTAGCTAGCCAGCTAGCTAGCTAGCTAGCTAGCTAGCTAGCTAGCTGAAGAACAGACCTATAAGCTTGGAGCCCAAGTCGTAGAGGGTTTCCATTTCTGTAGTCTTGAGAGACATGCGGCCAGTCCTTGCTGCTCCGCTGCCGGTGGGCTGGTCAATTTCAATTTCCACCACTTCTGCGCACAAACCCTAAACCCTAAACCCTAAACCCTAAACCCTAAACCCTAAACCCTGATCCCTGGGCACAGAACAAGGGACGGCGGGCTTCTCGCGGGGCGGCGAAAGCCGCCCCCACTGCCGGGCGGGGCTTCTCCGCCCAGAGCCTCCTGCTGAGGGTTTAGGGTTTGGGGTTTAGGGTTTAGGGTTTAGGGTTTAGGGTTTGGCTGGCCTCCTTCGATGATCTCTG
>NW_013544628.1:0-9772 GCF_000499545.2 Eimeria tenella
CAGCAGCTGCTGCTGCAGCAGCGCGAACAGTGCTCCAATGACCCCCACGCACTTTGGAAGCAAATGCTGTCTTCCTGGCAGCGCAGCAGCAAATACTCAGAGCCCTGCAGCTTCATGCGCAAAGTGGCTTTTGTCCTGCGCGAGAGACGCGCTGACGCTGCTGCTGCTGCTGCTACTGCTGCAGCTGCGGCTCGTGCTGCAGGCCCAGCTGCTGCTGCTGCTGAAGATACTTTTGATGCTACAGCACTTTCGCCGCCGCGCAGCAAAAGGGCCTGGAGACCCACCAGCACTGCCTCTCCAGCGCCTGCTGCTGGCAACTCTGCAGCTGCTGTCGCAGCAGCAGCAGCTGCTGCTGCTCCACAAGCGGCAGCAACTACTGCTACTTCTGATGCGCTGCAAGCGGCCAATGCAAGTGCTGCTTTCCCGATGTCTGGCATGTTTGCTGCTGCTGCAGCAGTAGCAACAGCTGCTGCTGCTGCTGCTGCCGCGTTTTTTGAGCCAGCAGGGCCAGCGGCGGAAACGGTCGCTGCTGTCCCACCAACTGCTGCAACTGCTGCTGCTGCATCTGGCTCGGCTGCAAGAACGAGCCCCGCGGCAGCTTCAAGCGATGCAGCAGCAGCAGCAACAGCAGCAGCAGCAGCAGCAGCGGACTCCAGTAGAAGGAGCAGCACTAGCTCTCTCAGTGCGGCAGACGAAGCGTTCTTGCTCCTCGGTGCGCACCAGGAGACGAAACCCAGGAGCAGCAGCAGCATCAGCAGCAGCAGCGGCAGCAGCAGCGGCCACGCAGCAGGTCTTTCAACTTTGCAGTCGCTCACTACGGAAGCTGAATCCAGCAGACGCAGCTCTGTCGAGACAGAAGGAAACGGGGTTTTAGGGGCTGGCGGCGGAGGCAGCAGCGGAAACAGAAGCAGCAACAGCAACAATGAAAGCAGCAGCAGCAGCAACAGCTGTTGCCGCGATGGTACGAATTCGCTTCTACGTGGCAATTCGGGTATCAGTGGGCTTACCAGCGCCTCCGGTGGAAGCAGAGGCAGCAGCAGCAGTAGCAGCAGCAGCAGTGGCAGAAGCAGCACCGACCGGGGAAGCCCCTTGGAGAGAGCCGAGAGCAGCAGCTCTGCTCTCCCCAGCTGCAGCATTAGCAGCAGCAGCAGCAGCAGCGACAGCAGCAGCAGCAGCAGCAGCAAGTGGGGCGTGCGCACACTGGAGGTATCTGGGGCGTACACACTTCCCAACAGCGCCTTCTTTGCAGAGTTCAGCGCCAGGGGCCTCATTTGTGTCTTATGTGGAGAAGACGAGGGGGGCCCCAGTGGGGCCCCCGAGGGCCCCTGGGGCCCCGGTGGCTTCCCCCCAAGGGTTCCCCGGTACAACCCTTTTAAGCGGAGTCTTTCGGACTGGTTGGTGTTTGACTTGGACAGGCTGAAGCGGGAAGAAGCAGCAGCAGCAGCAGCTGCTGCTGCTGCAGCTGCTGCTGCTGCTGCTGGGGACGCGGGCTTGAGCCGGCCGCAGCAGGATGAGATCGATGAAGCTGCAACTGCTGCTGCTGCTGTTGAACTCTACAACGAGGCAGCAGTGGCCCGCAGAAAGGCCCGCGGCTGCTGCTGGCCGGACTGCAGCAGCCGCTCTGCAGCAGTAGATGAGGCCGATTTGCCAGTTCAGGCCTTTTACGAACCAGCAGCAACAGAGTGGCGGCTGCAGCAGCAGCAACGAGCAGCAGAAGAAGAAAGGAAGAGAGAAGCTGTCAAGGCGTACAGGAAAGTCGTCCTGCGCTGGATAGAAAAACAAAGGAGGAGGAGGTACGCTGCAGCAGAAGCAGCAGCAATAGCAGCAGCAGCGGAAGCAGCGGCTTCTGAAAGGCAAAAGAAAGAGCAACTAGCAGCCAGCCAGCCACCAAGTGCTGAAGTTGGTGCGCCTCGAGGCGACCCCAGCAGCAGCAGCAGCAGCAGCAGCAGCTTCGGCAGTGGCAGCAGCAGCAGCAGCGAGGACAGCGGGCGAATCGCCTTTTCTAGGACTGGCGATGCCAGCGGAGCCAGCCACAGCGCCACCACTCCCACCGCCAGAAGCAGCAGCAGCGGCAGCAGAAGCAATAACAGCAGCAGCAGCAGCAGCAGCGCGGGTCCTTATCCGTGGTGGCCTTCCTCCGTGGTTACTCAGGAGCTGAAGCCGCTGTCAAGTGTGGTTTGGCTGCGGGAAAAGGCAAATGCCTGGGCCCTCATAGACTGGAAAGTGGCGCAGATAGACTCCAAAGGAACTTTAGTGATTCTTGACTTTGCACACCCTGACGCCTCCCCCCTGTGCCCCCTGGCGTTTCTTTGATTAGTTCATTTATTAATCAAGACTCTGCCGTTTTTGTCAGAAAGTTCTTTTCCTTTTTGCTGCACTCATTTGGCTGCTCGGCGGGCCTTTTGAACCGCTGGGTCTTCAAGTCATTTGCAAAACGGGGCCAGCTGCTGCGGCTGCTGCTGCTCTAGGGGCCTCCAAAGCCCCCAAGGGCCCCCTGGGGGGCCCTCGGGGGCCCCCAAAGGCATCTCTTTGCCTGGCGGGGTCTAATTTTGTCGCTTATTTCAAACAAACAGGGGGCCCCGAACGCCTGCAGGGAAAGCGCGGCTGCTGCTGCCTCTGCGGCTTCTGGTTTTGTCTGTAGCACGTTTTAAGGCATTTGGCTTTACAGACTGAACGTTTACAAATAAATGTCTGCATTTGTACTTACATTTGTGGTATCCAGGCTCAAGCACTTCGTGCATAATCGGCAAATGCAAGTTCGTTCCCACTAATGCGTACAGAACATTCAGATCAGTTGCACAGCAACAACGATTTGCTGCAGCCACTTTAAAGTAGAAACAAATAATTAGTGAAGTTCTCTGATTTTGTTGCTGTTTCCGGGATAACTTGATCTGTTTACTGATCAGTAGAACTCCGAAGTAGAACTCCGACAAAGTAGAGCGAGAAAATTGCACAAGAGGAAGGTGGTGGCAACAACCAAAAGCTTTCTAAAGAGTCTTCGCCATTGTCTCTGAAACTCTCAATAAGTCTGCTGCCAATAAATTCGGAAAAAGACCTTTCTTTGGCTACGAGGACTGCAGGAAGTTGGTGTCTTGAAAGGAATATCAAATACACTTGTGTTTATGCACATCAGTGTGTTAAAGGAATGCATGCGCATGCAGATCTGCTTCCAAATCTGTCCAAAAGTGCAGACTCTAGCTAGCGTTCAGTGGCACTTGAAAGCGGCAGTATGAAACCAGGCCCGGAGGCGACAAACGTAAGCAGCTGCAGCTGCAGTAGCAGCTGCAGCAGCAGCAGGAGGCACTAGGCCTCCCTTTTGGTGTCTTCTGCTTCTGCTGTGTAGTGCAGAAACTCCTGGCCGCCCATGTAGGGCACCAGGGCCCTTGGGACTCGGAGGCCGGTGGGGGTTTGGTAGTTTTCGAGAATGCAGCATATGCACCTTTGGGTGGCGACGAGAGTGGCGTTGAGGAGGTGCACGAACGGCTTGGCTTCTGCTGCTGCTGCTGCTGCTGCTGCGGCCTCCTTCTTGTGGCCCAGGCGGATCTCGAACTCCCGCGACTGGTAGTCCGTGCAGTTGCTGCAAGACACCAACTCCCTGTAGGCCTCGTAGCCGGGAAACCAAGCCTCCAAGTCGTACTTCTTGGCAGCAGCGTCGTTGAGGGCCCCCGAGACGATGGCGACGACTCTGTAGGGGAGCTCGAGGCTCTGGTAGAACTCCTCCGCAGTGGCGATCATCTCTTCGTGCATTTCCCAAGACTTCTCCGGCGAAGTTATGCAGAACTGCTCCACCTTCTCGAACTGGTGCACGCGAAACAGCCCCCAGCAGTCCTTCCCGTGGGCCCCAGCTTCCTTGCGAAAGCAAGTGCTGCTGCCTGCGTACCGCAGCGGCAGCTGCTTCTCTTCAATGCGCTCGTGCATGTGCAGCGCGCACAGCGGCTGTTCGCTGGTCGCGATCATGAACATGTCGTCCCGCTCCGCCTCCTCCTGCTTCCCCTGCGCCTTCCCCTGCTGCTTCCCCTGCTGCTGCTGCTGCTGCTGCTGGGCGCTGCTGTCGTGGGGGATGCGGTAGAGGGTTTCCTCGAAGTCCTTGAGCTCTGCAGCCGCAGCCATCACCGGCTTCCGGATGAAGTACGGCGGCTGCACCGGCAGGTAGCCTTTCTTTGCGAGAAAGCTGAGGCCATATTGAATTAAAGCATAATTCAACATTACTGCGGGGCCCTTGAGGTAGTAGCCTCTGTGGCCAGCCACCTCGACGCCTTTCTTGAAGTCCGCACCCTGCAGGCGCGCGAGCACCTCGTGGTGGTGCATGCGGCCCGGACTTCCGTCGATCTTCATTCTATTTGGAGTCCCCCAGGTCTTCACAACTTTATTTTCGGCTTCGTCGCTGCTCACGGGAACAGAGTCGTGCACGAGGTTGCCTATTCCCTTCAGCAGCCGGTCTCGGGTCTGGGCGGCGGCCGCAGCCTCAGCCTCCAGCGACTGCAGCTTCCCCTTTATTTCCGCGGTCTTCGCCACCAGGTCTTCGCAAGAATCCTTCGAGTTCGCCTTTTTGCGCTGGCCGATCTCCTTGTTCACCGAGTTCAAGTCCTTGCGGCCCTGCTCCAGCGCGTACGTCGCCTCGCGCCACCTCTTGTCCGCAGCCACCAGCTGATCCACCCTCGACGGGTCCCTCCCTCGCCGTCTTTCGCTCTCCGCCACCTTCGCGGGGCAGCCCCCCTTCTCCTCCCGCAGGAGATTTATGTCGATCGTCATCGTCTGCGCACACACAGCCCGCAGCCGCAGCGGAAGCCTGCAGTTCAAGTTTCCAGCGGCGGCGCTGCTGCTGCTCGGTACCCACTCAGACAGCTTTCAAATTCATTCCGCACCGAAACTCAAGTCCTACTGGGCCCAGAAACGCAGAAACAGAGGCGGTGCAGCTAGCGAAGTGGCGGGACCGGGACCACCGGGAGTGACACAGTCCATAGTTCCCGCCCGCGACTTCGGGCGTTTCCGCGGAAACTTACAGTAATAAGACAAGAAAAAAGAGCAGCTTATTGCTTCACAGCAAACAAGGAACAGAACATGTAGTTGTATTCATGCTGGATACACGCATGCATCGCGTTCCAGCTGGGTGTGGCTGCAGCAGCACCCCACAAGCAAACAGCTGAAACACCTAAGCCTAGCCAGACACAAAGTAAAGGGAAGCAGTTCAAATGTAACCGCTAAAAACCGCAACAAATTAGCGAAAGGAAAAGACGCAATAGCGCACCTGGCTGCAAGGAGCTGCAGACGGGCCCTGTTCACTTCGTCGCCGTTTCAGATCAGGTGAGAGTGGCTTCACGAAAGGCCGGAATCTCCCGCTCTAAAGCGCCTAGTGAGCCACTTTCAATTTAAAATATGAATTATTAAATTACACTTATTCTGATTATGAAGCAGTGCACGAAAATCTGACGAGCGAACTCTTACGGCACACGGGGCTGGTGTTGTTTGAATTGGCATTGCGACAACACTGCTGCAGCCCCCCCCCACAGCGCTATCGATCACACCGGTCCCCTGCGCCAGTATTTTTTCTGTTATTCTTTGCATTCAATAATTTTGCATCGCCACATTAGACGAAGATGAAGGTTTATAAATGCGTCTTCTCTGGCGACGAGCTCTGCTCGGATTCATACCCTCATCTGGTGCCGTTCGATGATGACGCGTTCAAGGACGGTACGTGCTCATTTTCCAGTTTTTTTTTCTTTCATGCTGAAGATTTAGATGAAATTCATGTTTATGTTGCGTGTAAAGTGGGTACAGATCTGAAAGAGTGAGTGCTGAGGGCCTGCAAAGGGCAGACAGGACGCAGAAGATAACCCCGGCAGCTCCAGCCCAGCCGTCAAACAAGAGGCCCCAGCACGCGGCGCTTCGCATTCTAGTTATTTTTTTCCCAATATTTATAATTCTTTTGTGATGTCTGTCCTTGTTTGGGAGGTGTCTGGGGAAGCTGAGGGATGAAGGGTTGTACATGCCCTTTTGTATTCTTGCATGGAGCCGCTGCGCCTTGCGTTGGCTGTGCGCAGTTGCCTTTGAGGTGAAGGGAACCCGCGTCACGAAGGCAGCGGAGGACTTCGGGATTGCGGACAACAGGTGGGCGGTCTTCAATCAATTAGAGTTATTTAATTCAAAATTAACAAATTAGTTGAAGTTGGGTGAAGAAAGAGCGAAGTTTGCAGATCCAAACTGCGCTTTGCACGCGCAGCTGCTGCAATTCAAGTTTTCTGCTTTCGTGCGCTGCAGCGAGGAAGGCGAGGGCGGAGTCGAAGATGCTGCGGAAACAGTTATAGATATAATAAATGCATTTCACTTGAGCGAAACCTCTTTGACAAAAAAGGACTTCACGACTTACATCAAGGGCTATTTGAAACGCGTCGTGGACTACCTGCAGGAGCACAACCCCTCCCGCGTGGAGGCTTTCAAGACTGAGTCCGCAGCTCTCGTGAAGAAGATCCTCGGCAGTTTCGACGATTTCCAATTCTTTATGTCCGAGAGCAACGACTTCGAGGCCTCTCTGGTCTACGCGTACTACAAAGACGAGGAAACGGCCCCCCGATTCATATATTTGAAAGACGGGCTCAAGGAAGAGAAGTACTGAAGCCCGGGGGGTCCCGGGGGCCCCCGGGGGGCCCCAGAACCCCTTGCTTTGCCAGCTGCTAGCATATCGCTTTTCTTAGCATAGACACAAACGGCAGCAGCGCGCTGCTGGTTTTGCCGCGTTTGTAGGCCGAAAAGGGTGTAGAGCTGGCGGCCAAACGCCGTGCATGCGCTTAGTGTTCAGGCGTACGTACACCTCAGAGCCAGGGGCTCCTTAGTTAGGAAACAGCCCCACTCCAGAATGCTCATTTAGGCCTCTAGCTGCCCCACAAGGCGCTGCGGCTCTTCTTGAACTCAGACTCCGCTTCAAACCAAAAGATGTGTACACTTGCGGAGGGATGCATGCGTGACATTCGCAGCGCGAGGTGTCTAGACACTCTGGGAATGACAGTGCAGGTTTACTCCGGTGCAGCAACACTGTTATTTCCAGAGTGTCTAGACACTCTGGAAATAACAGTGCAGGTTTACTCCAGTGCAGCAAATCATTTGTGTCTGTCGCAGCAGCTTCTCTTGCTGCTGCCTCTGCATGAGGACCGGCTAGCGGGGCTGCATGCATGCAGCAGCTGCGGCACTTTGAGTTTCGCCTAGCGTTGTTCATTTCATTAATGGGTTCCGTAGGACCCTGCTGCAGCTGCGCATTGCTGCCTGTGGCGCCCCTGTGTCTTGTGCATTGTTTGAGAGAAGGCTACAGCAGCAGCAGCAGCAGTTGCTGCTGCTGCTTGAAGCTCAACAGAAACCCCTTTTCTACCCCGTAGCAGCCAAAGGGGGGTCTTATTATGTGAGTCAGAGCTGCCAAGAGGGGCTGCTTTGAAGGATTTGGTGCTGCAACAGCAGGTGCCCCGAGCAGCAAACTAAAGCAAGCACTGTGAAGCACTGCAGCACCCAGGCTGCAGCGCCCCACAGTGCTTTAGCTGCTCCGGTGCGCGGCCGCTGCGGCTGCTGCAGCTGCTGCAGTTGCTGTAGCTGCTGCAGCTGCTGCAGCTGCTGCAGCGGCAGCCGCTGCTGAGGCGCCCTGAAGAAAGAAACCGCCTCACTAGACCTGCAGCAAGCTGCTGCGGCTGCTGCTGCTGCTGCTGCTGCTGCTGCTGCTCTTGCTGCAGCGCTGACTGGCGGCTAGCTGCCGCGACAGGGGAAGGTCTTGTGAGTTGGTGGAACGAAAGCTGCACTGCATTTTGGAAGATCTGCTGCAGGCAGATGGGCGCTCGGGGCTGGCTGCGCTCCAGGTGGCACAAGGAATTGCTGCAAAGGAATCAGCAGAGGCAGCAGCAAAGGCAGCAGCAGCAGCAGCAGCAGCAACAACAACAACTAAGTGTCTGGGTTCGAGGGATGCCGTATTTAAAGCGGCTCCCGATGTCCGGTGCCCTAAGAAGTTCAGAATGGGGATTTTATAGCTTCTCGTGTTGGTGAGCTCCGCACTACTTGCCTCGGTTCCGTGCTGCTGCTGCTGCTGCTGCTGCTGCCCGTGCTGTTGCTGCTGCCGCTTTGAGGGGAACTGACCTTGAGACTTGGAGGCGTCGTTGCTGCCTTTAACTCTAGAAGATTGGCTGCTGGCCGATATGCCCCACGAGCCCCATGTTGCGCACGGAAGTGCACCAAAGGTGTCAGCAGTAGCAGCAGCAGCAGCAGCAAAGGCAGCAGTTGGAGCAGCAGCAGCAATTGCTGTTGATTTGAGAGACACAGATGCTGAGCTGCTGCGACCCAGAGAGCCACGGGCAACTTCACATTTCTCGCTGGACTGCTGCGTGCCACTAGCTGTTGTCCTAGACCCTCGTTCTTGCTGCTGCTGCTGCTGCTGCTGCACTTGCTGCTCTTTCGACTGTGACTTTGGAGGGAAGGCAGTTTGCGACTTGGCAGCACGAGAGCTTTCCAGAATTGTGGCAGACGAAGAGCTCAGGCTTGTTTTTCTGGTGGCGCTGCTGCTGGCGAGGCTGTTGCTGGTGCTGCTAGAACTCGAGCTGGAAAGACTGCTGCTGCTTCGCCTACTGCTGCTGCTGCTGCTGCTGCTGCTGCCTTTGGAGCTAGCGAGCTCTCTTGGAAGGCGCTCACCGCTGTTGCTTCTGCTGCTGGATTTAGGTAGATTGGCGCTGCAGGGCCTGTTGTTGCTGCTGCTTCTGGAGCTCGAAAGATTACCGTCGCAGCGCCTGCTGTTGCTGCTGCGGCTGGAGCTGGCAAGGCTAGCGCTGCAGCGCCTGCTGTTGCTGCTGCTGCTGGAGCTGGAGGGAGCAGCGGTGCAGCTTTTGCTGCTCGTGCTGCTCCTGCTACTGCTGCTGCTGCTGCTACTGCTGCTGCTACTGCTGCTGCTGCTGCTGCTGCGGGAGGAAGCTGCGAGACAGCTGGTGGTGTCAAGGGACAAAGCCGAAGACCCCACTGTGCTGCTGGCTCTGTCACCCCCCGGCCGCAGCAGGCCGGGGTTGGGAGATTCTCTTGGCCCGAAGCCCATGAGCAGCAGCAGGGCGGGGAGTGAGGAATGCAGCAGCTGCTTCCAGAGCTAAATCTGTCCTTTTTGAATTGTTTGGCAGCAAGTGACTCAATGCAGCTGTTCGTACACCGAATCCGTAGCTAGCTGGGAGGAACGGGGAAGAAATGAAACTAAAAAGGAGCCCAGAGAGCACCGCTAGTGCTCTTCGTGAGGAAATCACAGCAAACACAGGAAGCTCAGAGTGCCCAGAACGAGCTGGGCCGCACACCTGAATTGCGATTAAGCTTGTCAAATACCCTTTAATCACCTGCAGTAACAATGAAGAACAAATGCTGCTAGTTTGGACCTATTGGAAGCTGCTGCTGCAGCAGTGAGATAGGCAGACAGCTGCTGCTGGGTTGGGGGCCCCAGGTGACCCCCAGCAGACGCCTCCGAGGCTCTGCAGCAGAGCTGTATTTTCCCCATTCCAGTATAACAGAATTTTATTTAAACTCTTTTAAGATGATACAATAACAGATCAATAAATTCCAATTGGAATTCAATCTTCTCAAACGACGAATGCAGCAACAGGTCCATGCCAGACGGTTCTATGGTGTAGTGGTTAGCACTGCGGACTCTGAATCCGCCGACCTGGGTTCGAGTCCCAGTAGGACCTTTAGTCTTTTATACATACGATTAGATACGTTGTTACTTTAGTAGAGACTGACTGCATTATAAAAAGAGGTCCTACTGGGATTTGAA
>NW_013544629.1:0-1353 GCF_000499545.2 Eimeria tenella
GTTTTGGGTCCCCGCTTCCGCCTTTAGGGCGGAAGCGGGGGCCCCAGGGTTTGGGGTTTGGGGTTAGGGTTTGAGTTTAATCGCCCCGAATTAGTGTTTGTGCTCTCTTCTCGGGGCGGAGTCCGAGTGTGTAGGGTTTCGGGTTTAGGGTTTGGGTTTTGCCGAGGGTGTACTGCGTGTGCGGCTTGCTGCTCCGCGGGTTTAGGGTTTAGGGTTTAGGGCGAGCGCCTCGTTAAGGGTCCAGGGTTTGCGGTGAGGGCCGTGTCAAGGGTTTAGCGGCCTCGCTGCTGCTGCTGCTGCTAGGGTTTAGGGTTTAGGGTTTAGCGTTTATGGGTGCGGGCGTAAGTGTGGCAGTCTGTCTCGTGGGGCTGCGGCGCTCGGCGGGCCCGGGAGCGGCCGCCCCGGCCGCGGCGCCGGGCGCTAGGGTTTAGGGTTTAGGGTTTAGGGTTTAGGTACGAGGCTGAAGACAGTGGCTCGGTGGTTTGGAGCCACAATGTCCAGCAGCAAAGGCCTGTTGGCCCCCAGCGCGGGCCAGCCCGCCATGAAGCCTATCAAAGCTGCCAGCAGCAAAAAGAGCGGAAAGGTGTGGGGCCCCCGCGGCGCAGCGCGCAGCAGCAGCAGCAGCAGCAGCGAGCGCAGCAGCAGCGCGGCCTGCGCCAGTGCAGCACGGCCCCACAGCGGAAACCACTGGTGCAGCAGGTCCCCGCAAACCCCAGCAACAAGATAAACCCCCATCGAAGCAGCAAAAGAAATGGATAAAACCCAAGAAGCTTTTCCAGACCCTAAACCACAAAGCTGCAGCCACATCGGCATAAACCCTAGCGCGCTCCGCGGCACGCCGTTCAACACCCCCTGCGCGCAAACCCTAAACCCTAAACCCTACACCCTAAACCCTAAACCCTAAACCCTTGGGGCTGCGCGCGCAGCGCGCAGCGCGGACTTGCGGCGGGGGTTTGAGGGTTTTGGGGGTTTGGAGGGTTTGGGGGCACGGAGAAGGCTTTGCAGGGGTTTAGGGTTTAGGAGCGTTTAGAAGGGTTTGGGAGGGTTTAGGAGGGTCTAGGAAGGCTTGGGAGGGTTTAGGAAGGTTTACACAGGGTCAGCTGGGTTGCTGCAGGGTTTAAGGGAGAGAGCCAACGGGCCTCACAGGGTTTAGGGTTTAGGGTTTGGAGTACCATAACCCGCATTAGCCAGAAGCTCTTGTTTAGGGTTTAGGGTTTAGGGTTTGGAGTACCATAACCAGCATTAGCCAGAAGCTCTTGTTTCGAAGCACATAATGGAGTTCTTTAATAGTGACCCACAAGGCCCCAAGCCGCGGCATCTTGGGGGCCCCCCCGGGGGCCCCCCCCTCCCGGG
>NW_013544630.1:0-2542 GCF_000499545.2 Eimeria tenella
GTGGTGGGGGCCCCCCTGGGGGCCCCCATGGGGCCCCCCCGGGGGGCCCCCTCTGTCTCTTCTTTCTCTGGGCCTTTCTCTGCTCCACAGCCGCTCAGATGAGGGGCCCCTTTCAGATCGAGAGGGGGCCCCTCGGGGTTCTCTTTCGGGGGCGGGCATTTGAGGGTTTAGGGAGCGTAACCCTAATTTAGGGTTTAGGGGGTCGGGACTAGGGTTTAGGGTTCGGGGGCTGGGCGCTGCTAATGCAGCCACCCTCTAACGCCCCAATTAAAACGTATTTAAATTTAGAGGCAGGGAAGAAAGAGCGGAAAACAAAATTAGGGTTTAGGGTTTAGGGTTTAGGGTTTAGGGTTTCGGGGTGGCGGCTGGGGGACCTCCTCAGGGTCCTCTCTAGGGCCCCTTTAGCAATTGATGGCAACTGAAAAGGCATAAAAGAAAATTAACTTTAAACATTAGACCCTAAACCCTAAACCCTAAACCCCAAACCCTAAACCCTACTGCATGCACAGGGCCCCCATGAGGAGACCCAAGCCAAAACCAAAACCTTTAAACTCTAAACCCTAAACCCTAAACCCTAAGCCATAAACCCTAAACCCTAAATTTTCATGTAAGAGACATAAAAGCTGAAATTTAAATGGGAGACTGCAAAGCTGAGTACTTCCGCCTAAACCCTAAACCCTAAACCCTAAATCCTAAACGCTAAACCTTAAACCCTCGAACGTGGCGGGGCGAGTGGAACCGAACCCTAGACCTACTGCACTAAAGCCTAAACGCTAAACCCTAAACCCTAAACCCTAAACCCTTGGGATTTAGCCGGAAGCGCTGAGCCCCTGTAGCTGCTTACTGGGGCAGCACAAAACTTAGACCCTAAACCCTCATTCTACAGGGATTTAGGGTTAAGGTTTAGGGTTTAGGGTTCCGAGTGAGGGTTTGGAGCCTAGGGTTTGGAACTAGGGTTTGGAGTTGAAGAGTTTGAAAGGGGTTGGGGTTTAGGTTTTTAGAGTGAGGGTAAGGGTTTAGGGTTTAGGGTCTGGACATTAATGTAAGCGTTTACATACAGCGTTAAGGGTTTAGGGTTTAGACCTAGGGTTTAGGGTTTGGTACTTTTGGTCAAAGTTTTGGGGTTAGGGTTTAGGGTTTAGGGCTAGGGTCTAGGGTTTAAAATTTAGCGCCTTTGGTTAGGGTTTGGGGGTTTAGGGGTCTACGGTTTAGGGTTTGGCATGAAGGTTAGACTTTAGAGTCAAGGTTTAGGGTTTAGGGTTTGGAGTTAGGGCCTAGGGTTTAGGGTTTAGTGTTTCCGGTTGGGGGTTTAGGCCTAAGCTTGAGGCTTTTGTGTGGTAGTTTCAACTTAGGGTTTAGGGTTTAGGGTTTAGGGTTTGGGCTCCAGCTGAGGTGCCCATGCTGATTGAGATTTAGTCCTGTTTGGTCTAGCGTTTAGGGTTTAGGGTTTAGTGTTCAGGGTTTAGGAATGCAGCCCTTTTTTTGTATAGCTCCCTACAACAAACCGTAAACCCTAAACCCTAATTTTGCAGCGGCAGCAGTCTTATCCCCACGCTGCTTGTTCGTACATCTAGGGTTTAGGGTTTAGGGTTTAGGGTTTAGGGTTTCCGTAGGCCTAGATTATTTGAGCCGGTTGAGAGGTGATTAAGCAGCCCCTGAATGGTCTTCTAAACCCTAAACCCTCAATCACTGAACTCCCAAACCCTAAACCCTAAACTCTAAACCCTAAACCCTAGTTTTGCAGCACCCGCCTCAAGCCGCAGCTAGCAGCTGCCCCCGTGTCTTTGTTTTTATATTCTTTTTTTATTATTTTTTAAATAAATAAATAGAGAAATAAATAAATAAAGAAATATTTTATTTATTTATTTATTATTTATTTATTTATTTATTTATTTAACTCTGATTTTCTCCTGAATGGTTGGCTGAGGGCTTTTGCTGCTGCCGCTCGAAAAGCCTAAACCCTAAACCCTAGGTCCTAAACCCTAGCCCTTGGCGCTAAACCCTAGGCCCTAAACCCTAGCCCTTAGGCGCTAAATCCTAGGACCTAAACCCTGGTCGGTAGGCTCTAAACCCTAGTCCTTAGGCCCCTGAGGGTTTCAGGCTTGCTGGTGTGGAGCTCGACATGCTTTTGCCTAAAGGGTTTAGGGTTTAGGGTTTAGGGCTTAGGGTTTAAAGCGGTGGAAAAGATGATGAGCGTGGGTAGAAGACTGGGGGCTGCCTGCAGCCTCCAAACCCTAAACCCTAAACCCTAAACCCTAAACGCAACTGCCAGGGGCCAAGATCTGCCCTCACGAATTCACCTGGCCCCGCAACCTTAGGCGCTGAACACACTATTTAGGGTTTAGGGTTTAGGGTTTAGGGTTTAGGGTTTTTATTTGTGAAGCTTGTGCCATTCTCAACAGGAGTTAAACTATCGGCTTAACTTTCGAGGTTCATATTTGCCACATTTACGGTACTGAAGATCTTTCGCGCTGCTGCTGCTGCTGCTGTCACCGCTGCTGCTGCTGCTGCTGCTGCTGCTGCTGCTGCTGCCTGCGGGTGG
>NW_013544631.1:0-1446 GCF_000499545.2 Eimeria tenella
CCACGGGCTGCAGCAGCAGCAGCAGCAGCAGCAGGGAGAGGCGCAGCCGCAGACAGAGCCACACAGAGGAACACAGGCTCCGAGGACGCTGCGTGGAAGGACAGCCGGATGCCGCTGCTGGTGCTGCTGCTGCTACTAATGCTGCTGCTGCTGCTGCTGCTCTAAATAGATAGGAACAGCAGAAAGTCCTAGAGGGCGGGAAGGGAAAATGAGGGAAAGGGAAAGGATACTTGAGGTGTACATACAACAACGGGCGCGCCGCGGGAGGGGACCCTGTGTCTCCGCGGAGTCGGCTGCTGCAGCAGCAGCAGCAAAAGGGCGAATAGATTGGGGTTAAATGTGAAGTAACAGGCCTAGGGTCCCTAGAGAAGAGGAACTAGAGCGTCAGTTCAGCGAAAATGGGAAGAAGACTGAAAAATCCAGTGCTGCTGCTGCTGCCGCTGCTGCGCTCGCGGCTGCAGCATCAAGCGGCGGTTTCTCTCTAAGCCCCGCTGGAAATAAAGACAAAAGGGCTTTAAGAATCCTAAATAAAGAAGATTCGCCGCAAAGTGAAGGAGAGAAGAAGAGGAGAAGGCTGGGAAGTGAGACGGCGTTCGCCCGAGGTGTCTGTACACCCCAGTGGGGGTGGGATACTGGTGACGGCGCCCGGATGCGGAAGGCCAAAAGGACTTCTTTTTAGCGCTTTTTGCTGCTTTTTAACTTGAATTTGGAAAGTTAAATGCGGTATAAATGCAAAAAAGCATTTAGAACTGCGGAAGTTAGGAAAAAAGCAGCTGATCGGGCGCCGCAGGCTATCTCGGGCATACAGCAGCACCGGCAGCAAGCAGCAGGCGCTTCTGCCCGCTAATGCTGCAAATACTAGTCGATTTTGCTGCTGCTCCCTTTTATTTTGAATAAAAAAATACTTTTGAACGTTTGTCGAAGTGCGAAAAAGAAAAAGCCGCGAGATGCACCTGCCTATACACCCCAGATGCGCGCTGCATCCAGCACGGGCTTGTCTTCGCCTGCCCGGGCCGCAGCTCCAGGCCCGCGTTTGCGCGCTTTCTCTCTTCGAATTGTTTCTTTAATTAGTTAATTCATTTTAATTTCTTTTTCTAATTCTAATTTGCTTTTGTTTCCTTTAAAGCAGCTCCAGATCCCGCCGCAGCAGCCACTCCCCCGTCCCCGCCGCCCCCGCCCTGCAGCGCAGCACGCGCAGCAGCCGCGCGCAGCAGCAGCAAACAGAACTCCCCAACTTTTAATTAATTAATTAAATCCCAATTAGCTTTGAAGAAGTCCAGGGCCCAACGCTGCCTCTTGAGGTGTACGGACACCGCCCCGCCCCACACTCCAAATAAATAGCCCGGCGCAGCTCCGGTGTACGTACACCCCAAGCCAGCCTCGCAGCAACAGCCCCCATGGGAGCTGCAGCAGCTGCTGCAGCAGCTGCAGCAGCTGCTGCAGCAG
>NW_013544632.1:0-1224 GCF_000499545.2 Eimeria tenella
GCGGCTGCTGCCGCTGCAGCAGCAGCAGCTGCTGCTGCTGCTGCTGCTCCTCTTCTTCCTCTTCTTCTTCAAAATCACTGGAGCAAATGGATTCTGCTTCTGGCTCTGTTGCAGTTGACTGAGCCGTAAACCCTAAACCCTTAGCTGCTTGCGAACCCCCTGCTGCTGCTGCTGCTAATGCTGCTGCTGCTGCTGCTGTCGTGTGCCGCTGCTGCAGCAAACGGCAGTGCTCACGCCACTCGTTGCGGTCTGGTCTGCAGCAGCAGCAGCAGTAGTAGTAGCAGTACATGTTGCAGCAGCAGGCGCAGCAGCAGCATTTGCAGCAGCAGCAGCAGTTGCAGTGCAGTAGCAGCAGCAGCAACGGAAGCAGCAGCAGTAGCACTCAGGGAGAGTTGGCAGTGGCGCCTTTGGAATGCAAGCCGCAGTGCAAAACCGCAAACCCTAGGCCTTTAACCCTAAACCCTAAACCCTAAACCCTAAACCCTACTTGATCGTTTTGAAGGAGGAGCAAACGAACTCCGCAGTCCTGCAGACATGAGCCTCAAAAGGGTTTACAAGTGAGAATTAGGGTTTAGGGTTTTACATTAGGGTTTGGGTTCAAATGAGGGTTTAATGTTTACGCTTGGCTTTAGAGTTTTGGGATTCGGGGTTTAGGGTTTGCCCCAGGGTTTAGGGTCTGCATTTAAAAAGGCTTAGTTTGGACCCAAAACCTAAACCCTAAACCCTAAACCCTTAACGGTAAATCCGAGTCCTCAAACCCTTAAGTTTTGAACCAAATCGAATGATGCGCCCAGGTCCCGAAACCCCAAACCCTAAACCGTAGATTTGTTTTGCCGTTGAGACCGTGAACTGTTAGGAAGCCCTAAAACCACGAGGGTTTAGGGTTTAGGGTTTGGGGTTTGGGGTTTAGGGTTTGGGCATACTCCTGAGCCTGCCGCAGGACTGCATCTCGGTGCAAACGCCAATTCGCCACGCATGCTTTCCTCTCTGCATATTTCCTACGCCACAAACCCTAAACCCTAAACCCTAAACCCTAAACCCCAAACCCTAAATCC
The DNA here is from genome assembly GCF_000499545.2 of Eimeria tenella. Lineage (NCBI taxonomy): Eukaryota > Apicomplexa > Conoidasida > Eucoccidiorida > Eimeriidae > Eimeria > Eimeria tenella. The sequence goes on from NW_013544632.1 coordinate 1,056, forward strand.
CAAACCTTAACCCAACGGCCTTGCAGCAGGCCGTATGGATTAGGTGCGAGGCAGCGCTAAGGTGAAGTCTTTAGAGTCTACGGGTTAGGGTTCAGGGTTTAGGGTTTGCGGTTTAGGGTTTAGGGTTTAGGGTTTACTCTGCTGCAGCTTGCTCTCGATGACGGGCAGC
>NW_013544633.1:0-1689 GCF_000499545.2 Eimeria tenella
CAGCAGCAGCCCCAGCAGCAGCAGCAGCAGCAGCAGCAGCAGAGGAAGACACGTTTACTTTGATGTGCAGCTTTTTGAAGAGTGCAATTCCAATTGCTGTTGGAGAAACAGCAAAAGGAGTTTTGAAAAAAGATGAAGAAAGAATTTTTGTTTTTACTCTCACAGACCCCGACAAAGATGTCCTCCTTTACCTCGACAGTATGCTGCTGCTGCTGCTGCTGCTGCTGTTGCTGCTGATAATGCTGTTGCTGCTGGTGATAATGGTGTTGCTGCTGCTGATGATAATGCTGCTGCTGCTGGTAATGCTGCTGCTGGTGGCGTTGCTGCTGTTGCTGAGGATGCCGCAGTTGATGCTGCTGCTGTTGCTGCTGCTGACAATGATTCTGCTGCAGCTGGTAATGGCGATACTGCGGATGAGGGGATACTGCTGCTCTTGCTGCTGTTGCTGCTGCAGTTCTTGCTGCTGCTGGTGCTGCTGTTGCTGATGCTGGGGCTTTGCTGAAGCTGTTGGTGTCTAGCCGCTGCGGCTGCGCCAGCATTTACTGCTGTAGTTGCTGTAGTTGCTGCTGCTGACGTTTTCCATGCTGCTGCTGCCCGCACTGCCCCTGCTGCTGCTGGCGCTTCCCCTGGTGCTGCTGCTGCTCCTGCTGCGCCTCTGCTGCCGCTGCTACTGCTGCTGTTGCTGCTGCTGCTGCGCTGCTGCTGCTGCTGCGGCTGCACGGCGCGGGTGGGCGTGGGGTGTACGTACAGCTGGAGGCGTGGGGGACGTGGACATTTATTTGGGAAGTTCTCGAGAAATAAATCCAGAAATAAACTCTTCATTTTTATTTTTTTCAAATGACAGAGGAGATGATTTGCTGCTGCTGCCGCACAGCCACCCGCGCTTCCGGCGGCGCTGCAGCAGCAGCATCGTCGAGGCGCAGGGCAGCTGCGTCTTCTACGTGCTGCTGACAGCAGCAGCAGCAGCAGCAGCAGCAGCAAACCCTTTCGCCCTCACCCTCAGCCTCCAAACCCTCAAACCCTCATTCCTCGCTCTAAACCACCCCGTTGCCCAAACCCTAAGCCCTCGAGTCCCCGCAACTTTCCTCTTCGCCGACATCAACCCGGACTACGACTACAGACTCACGCGTGAGGGTTTAGGGTTTAGGGTTTGGGGTTTAGGGTTTAGGGTTTGGGGGGCTTCAGGAGGTGTTTTTTGCGTGCTGGGCTCTGTGTTCCGTAAGAATCGGATTGAGGAGTGGACTGCGGGTTTAGGGTTTAGGGTTTAGGGTTTAGGGCTTTGAGTTGCGGACCACCTCTCAACTCGCCAGCACTTGACGACACACCTATCCTTTGCGCCCTGTGCATCACGCCTTAGGGTTTAGGGTTTAGGGTTTAGGGTTTAGGATTTCGGGATTCGGGTTTCGGGTTTAGGGTTTAGGGTTTAGGGTTTAGGGTTTGGACGCAGTGAACGTGGAGGAGGGCGTGGACGCGTTTGTGGCGCTGCAGAAGTTTTCAGATTTCAAAAAAGAAATTCTTTTGAAAGAAGGAGCAGCAAACTGGTGGACTGAGGGTTTGCTGCAGCCCCAGGTGTACATACAGCGCACGCAGCTCGCGCTGCGCAGACACGAACTCGGATGCACTTTGCCCGCTGCAGCAGCAGCAGCAGCAGCACCAGCAGCAGCAGCACCAGCAGCAGCAGCGGGAGCA
>NW_013544635.1:0-1093 GCF_000499545.2 Eimeria tenella
AACACAACCACACAGCACAGCTGCACAGGCCTGCCTCAAGACCCAAACGGCAAAGCGGCTTGAAAGCGAAGCCACTCCACTTCCCTCGCCCAATGCGCGCCACTCACCAGCTAGAACCAAAACGCCTAGCACCTTCTACGCACCTACACAGCCGCAAACCAACAAGTCAACAACGGCAAACAAACCACCCTCCGACTCCCACTCGCCGCTGAACATGCATACCCAAGCCCTTCCGTCCAGCCGAACCACCAAATCACTGCCCACCAACACCATCCGGCACGTATCCTGAGTCACAAATTCCGAACCCTTCTCAAAAGCCCGCCCCTGCTTCCTGCAGCACAAACACGCACTGCAACTGCGTTCCAACTGACAGGGCTGACACTCGCAAGGGAGCACAGACCGGCCACCTCTCCTCCAAAACCTATGGTCCACACCTGCGCTACAAACACAGCTTCTCATTCGCACGCATCCAAACACGCCCTTCCACACACCAATGAACCACGACACAACCACATTGTGCAGCTCCGAATGCCGGCCTCGCAATTCCTACGGCAAAGCGGCTGGAAAGCAAAGTCATTCCACTTCTCTCGCTCAATCCGAGCCACTCACCAGCTAAGACCCAAAGCGCCTAACGCCCTTCCACGCACCTACATAGCTGCAAATCAACAAGGCACCTACGGCAAACAAACCACCCTCCAACTCCCACTCGCCGCTGAACATGCATGCCTCCGCCCTCTCGTCCAGCCGAACCAGCAAATCACTGTCCACCAACACCAGCTCCAGCACGTATCCTGATTGTCACAACTTCCGAACCCTTCTCAACAGCCCGGCCATGCTTGCTGCAGCACTAACACGCACTGCAACTGCGATTCAACTGGCAACGCTCACACCCGCAAGGCACCACAGGCCGGCCACCTCTCCTCCAAAACGCCGGCCACCTCTCCTCCATAGCATATGCCTCACTCCAGTGCTACAAACACAGCCTCTCCTTTCCATGCATTCGAACGCCCCTCTCCACACACCAGCGAACCACAACACAACCACACAGCACAGCTGCACAGGCCTGCCTCAAGACCCAAACGGCAAAGCGGCT
>NW_013544636.1:0-1085 GCF_000499545.2 Eimeria tenella
CAGCAGTAGCAGCAGCAGCAGCAGCAGCTGCTGCTGCTGCTCCTCAGTGTGCTCTGGCGGCCTGCACTGCTGCTGTTGCTGATGCTGCTTCAGCTGCGCATTATACGACCGCCACCATTGTTTTCACCTTTTGGTGCTACTGCTGCTGCTGCTGCTGCTGCTGCTGCTGCAGGCACTGCGCATGTACGTGGGCCTACGGCACGCAGCATCTCCATGTGCCCGAGTTTTGCTTGAGCATTGTCTTGCTGCTGCTGCGGAGCAGCAGCAGCACCTGCAGCCGCAGCAGCAACAGCAGCAGCAGCAGCAGCAGCAGCAGCAAAGAGATTCTGCTGGTGCTTGGAGAACACTCAGGAGCTGGTGGGGCTCCGCAGGCCTTTCCGTACTCAAGCCTGTAAACCCTAAACCCTAAACCCTAATCCCTAAGCCCTGAACCCCTTAAACTAAACCCTGAAAGAATAAACCCTAAAGGTCAAACCCTAGCTTTTGAATAGATACTGTGAGCTGCAGACCCTTAATCTGAAACCGTAAACCCTCATTCCTAAACCCTAAACCCTAAACCCTAAACCCTAAACCCTAATTTGCGTTGCGTCTGGACACAGGTGTGCATATATTCTACGGCGAGCAACGCAGCAGCAAAAGGCCTGCGTCTGTCTTCTCTCTATTTGCTGCAGTATGATGCAGCAGCAGCCCCCACTGCAACAGCAGCAGCAGCAACAGCAGCAGCAGCAGCTGCTGCTGCTGCTGCTGCAGGAGGCAGCAGCAGCCAGCAGATGCACAGACTGCAGAGTCTCCCGAAGCTGCAAATATCAGCATACTATGCAGACCAGCACAGCCGTAAACCCTAAACCCTACACCCTAAACTCCAAACCCTAAACCTTGAATCCTAAACCTTAAACCCTAAACCCTAAACCCTAAACCCTAAACCGTAGCGCCAACGCCTAGTTCATAAGTGCGCAGCTCTTGTGCATGTTTGTAACACGGGGCCCATCCAAAGTCATACTGCTACTGCTGCTGTTGCTGCTACTGCTGCTACTGCTGCTGCTGCTGCTACTGCTGCTACTGCTGCTGCTGCTGCTGCTGCTGCT